>NC_056747.1:1320030331-1320068586 GCF_019279795.1 Protopterus annectens | reverse complement strand
GGATTTTACAACAATATGACAATGACACCTCAAATCTGCATTTAATGCAGTACTGCAGTTCACAAATATATGTTATTTAGTAGGTTATGTAACAAAAATTATTGTTCATAAAGTGATTTGACATGGAAAATGGAATGTACTGGAGTGAGACTCAAACCGGGAATGACTGCTCTTAGGGCAAATGCTCTGCTCACTTCACTATTGCAATACTGCTTCATTTGCATATATCTTGATTTTTATCCTCTTGTGCCATTTAAGCTGCAATAAACGTTACTAAGCAATGGGCAAACCCGTGCAATATGGTTAAATTTTATCTGTTTGATAAAAAAAAAAGATTAGCTTGTTTATATTTTATATTTTAACTATTGCTCTTATAAACTTGGGAGGATGTTGCTGGGGGTATGCGGACACCTATGAGCGGTCTTGCTTATTCTTATTGCTAACCTGCTGTTCTTGCTTGCAGAGGGCATGTATATTCTGAGAGCTTGGCTCTCAGACATACACCCTGCACCCGTACACACTCCATGTCCATTTAGGAGCTCAGGCAGTGCACCTTCATTAATATGCTTGGCATGCTGCTGTACTGCTCCTAAACAGCTGCTTCTGTACAGGACTAAGCTAGTCCTGCATGGAAGAATAGTGAATCCAGAGGGGTGAGTTCTTTACACAGTTAAAGTTTATATTTATGTCATCTTTTTTCACCTTACAGAGCATTGTACTAATTTTTATTTGCAACAGAGCAGTCTTGAGGTTCCTTCTGTGATTCAGGGTAGCTGTAAGATGCTATACCTTGTTGTCAAACACTTTTTCAGTGCTGCAGCCAGCCTTGCTGAATGGATTGGATGCTGGCAGGTGGTGTTTCTTTATTGATGCAATTACTTAGTGTGAATGTTAATGGGTTGAATTCCCCCATCAAGAAAGCCAGACTGTACACTTGGGTAAGGACTCCTCATCCTGATACTTTGGCACTTCAAGCGACACATTTGAACACTGTAGAATAATACAGACTAGTTTCCTGGGGATACAATATAGTTGCAACTTCTGCACATTTCCCCCAAAAAAGAGCGACACAGTGCTTCTAGTCAAAATAGGTCTGCCTGGAGTAACCCTAGACATTTTGCTGTTCTGGGGGAGGAGTTAGCTGAAGCTGTATTTTACACAAGTCAACATTTTATCATAATTGTTAACCTTTACTTTAGCCCTTCACTGGGGGTCACGCAAGCTAGACACCTCCTCAGCTATATCCAGGACAAGCTTTGAGGGGCACTTATTTTGGTGGTTGATTTTAATTGCCTTGCCTCCCCAGCAGACACCACTGCTAGTAAGCCTCCATGCCTCTCTGCATTATTAAGTTTATCAATGGATGGATGCAAGACTTTTCATTAATAGATATAGCATCATCTGTGCATCAGAGGGCCAATATCTATACAAACTATTCGGATATATGTTAGATTATTGAAATTCCAAACTTCAGAATTCATATGGCCTAGAGCATATGATCGAAGTTTCAGAACTTAGAACATTAAAAAACAAAAACATGCTAATTAAATATACCAACTTCGAGATTGCACTACATTGCAGAAAAGGGTAAATTTCTCATTCCACACTGTACCATGATCTCCATTCAAAATGTTTGAAGTTTCAAAACTTTGATCATATGGTACTGACCATATGAATTTTGAAGTTTTGACACTTCGATAATCTGATAGAGATCCAATTATTCACCATAACACGTTTAGCAGGATAGATAAGATTTATCTGGATAGAGAGCTATTTAGTGATCATATAGAGTTCTCACCAACCCCCTACCCTTATTCCAGTCATGAGGCTCTAACCTGCTTTTTCTTGCCACCCCAAGGCATTACCCAGAGAATGGAGATTACCTCCATATTACACTGGAACAACATATTTCCTTGTTTGTGCAAGATGTTACACAGGAATTTCTGGCATGGCATGAAGGCAGTCATTCTCCACATATCATTTTGGATGCTTATAAATGTGATCTTTATGCTAGATTAAGGACATGGGCCACAGGGATATGGAAAACCTGGAATAAGGATTTGGCAATGCTACAAGGTGAATATCAAGTGCTGGCTTCCAAATGTGGTCCTTACAGGTCTATTACAGATAGGAGACCCTTAAAGGAGTCATGGGTAAGATACAGGAAAGCATAAACCGTAACATAGAGATAACAATGAACAGGCTGCATCTTCAATGTTATGAAGTTTCTCCTTCGGTGACTTCTAGATTAGCAAGCAAATCCAGAGTTAACACTGCCAAGAGGACCCCCCCCCCTGCTCTTCACAGAAAGGGACTACAGAGGGTAGTCCACAGTCCCACAGGCACTGGAACTTATTTGTTCACATTTTCAGTAGCTTTATAAAGATGTTAATCTTCCACTGGAATTTGCCAGTCTGTCTTAACATTTACACTGTGTTTTTCACACACTCCACAAACTTTCAGAACAAGAATGGTTGTCCTTGCAGAATCACTTCACAAAATGTGGGATCGAGGGTTTGTCCCAGGGATTATTTCCGGCCACTTGGCTAGGGGACAGGAGGACAGAGTAAAATCCAACTAAAAAAAAAGGGCACAGAGCAATTTCTCCATCAAGGGGCATGGTTAAATACAATCGGGCTAGGCTTATAAATGCCCCAGGGCAGATAGCCTAGTAGGAACCTATGAAAAGATGAAATTCTCACTTCAGTATGGCTGTTAAAGATGAAGAAAGCACTGGGGCCAGATAGTTTACCAACAGAACTCTATAAGCAACTCCCTATACCAATTTTTAGGCTTTACTGACAAGTCATCTCATAGTTGCCCAAGTCCCTCTCACTGCCACGTTCATGGAAACAATTATTCTTAGTCCTCTGCCTAAACTTGGGAAAGACCCTGTGCTTCCTGCTCATTACCAGCTGATCTCTCTTCTAAATGTAGATAATATGATATACATTGCCATTTGTGCAAAATGACTAATGACTATGCTTCCCAGGCTAACTAAGCACAGCAGGTTATTTTTCTCAAAGGGAGGGCTTCCTGCGAAAACATAGTGTGCAATGCCCAATGGATAGACCAAGCTAAGGATAAGGTATTATTGTCAATAGATGCTGAAAAAGCCTTTGACAATGCCAAATGGCCTTATCTTTTTGGGCTGTAGAGGCCTTCACATTCCCTAAGGACTTTCTGGACATTTTGCAATCCATCTACTGGGGCGTTGTATCAGTGGTCCATCTGGGGCCATTTACATCACATCCTTTACTAATATGGAAGGGAGGTTGGCAAGGCTGCCCTCTTGCTCCTTTGCTTTTGAATCTAACCCATGAGCCTCTAGCTAAAACACTCAGGACTAAGTTATCTTTGGTTTCTGCTGGTCATTCACTGCAACTCATTTTGTGGGAATTAGCACTTTATTCAGATGATCTTCAGGTTTTCCTTCAGTATCCTATTACCCTGCCACTATGTTGGAAGATTCTTTGGGAATGGTGGGGAATTACAGGATATAAGGTGACTTCTCAGAAGTCTGTGATACTGACTTTGGGCTTTACCTTCTCAACAGTCACTGGTGTAGCCACAGCCATCACTTACATACGTATTTACATTACCCCCAAGCTCAGTGCAGATAAGAGATTTGAACTGTTAGAAAATCCATCAGATTTTAGCTGAGCATATACAAGAGTGGATGAAATGGACACTACCATTGGAATTAAGGATCATGTTTATAAAAATGATTCTCAAGCCAGTGATCCTATATATCCTTCAGGGACTGTCCATGAGAATTCCCTCTAGTACATTTGTCAAATGGGACAGCAGATACTTTCTTTCTTGTGGTCTCCATAGCTCCCAGGAGGTCCACAGAATCTTTATTATGCTCCCAAGAAGTGGGGAGGGGTTGTGAGTGCCATATTAGCAAGTGGCTTAAAAAGCTTCATTAGTCAGAAGTGTAGTGAGCCTTTATCAATCCCAGAAATCTCTTCCATAGGTTTCTGGGTTAATCTCTGCCCTCAGGATTCCATATAAGATTTCTACACAATCTTTCGCCCCTATTATGGTGGGGGGGGGGGTGGACTCTGGAAAGATCAATATGATTAGTTCTTCTCATTACACTAATACCATATTTTGTGCCAGGGAGCATTGTTTAGACTCATTTTCACAACTGGTATGATGGCTTTATTATTATCTTCTCTGACAGCAGTTCATGGCTTTATCAACCTTTCAGCAACCTTCCCAGTGAAGCACTGGCTGCAGAGTGGTGTTAGGTACATTTTGCAGTTATTTTATGGAAATCAATTTAAGTAATTTTGGGACATAGCCTCTATGTTTTCCATTCCCCAGAACCTGAACTTCTCCTATCTCCAATTGGCATCTTTATTATGGGCTCAGGTAGATCTGTCTTCCATGCCCCTTATACTGGTTAACCCATTTATTCAATATATTGTCAGCATGGTCACAAAGACCTCCCCCATACAAGGGAACTTGCTATTCTTTACTCTCACTAATGTGAATGGCTGTGTACCCCATTATATCTTTTTCAGAGGAGTATAAGAAGGAGGTCGAGCTAGAACTACCAGAGGAGCAGGTGATATTGACAATGACTTTACCTTTCCATATCACTTCTTTAATGAAATGGCAACTTGGGGAAACCCTAAATAAGTTAATTTTGACCCCTAAGTTATTATAAAGGTGGTAGCTGTTGGTGGAGCCCATATGCTGGAGTTGCAAAGTTAGAAATGAACCTGCTTCTTAGTCTCATGTAATATTGAAATGTGTGAAGATGAGCTCATTCTGGGATCAGTTTTCGGCACAAGTGGAGCAGCTCACATACCTACAAGTTCCCCAAGGGAAAGACTTGTTTTATATGGATATGCTACAGGCTTGGGTAGGCATCATATATTATACACCATGCCAATGGCAGCAAAAAAAAAAAAAAGACAATCACACATCATTGGTGGCAGGAGAAGTCATCCCACTTTCAAGAGTACTCGGATATCCTGCAACAGATTTACCAGGCAGAATTAGCTATAGCAAGAAGAACATATAAAGAGTGTAAAACAATCACTAAATGGCCAGTATTGGCAGGGATTCTGGCCCTTTCATATAAAGATTCAACTATTCTTAAGTAGCTGCTAGCAAATATCAGACTAGATCAGTAATAGGAACCTAGTTACTATTCAATGATTATGATTTCTAGTACAGCCAACTACTGACTACTCCACTATTAAATATTGGCAAATGTTACTGAATACAACTGAAATCCCTGGTATTAATAGCAGTATTTCCATTAGTAGTTTACTTGCTTTAAAAGCTTATAAAATTTAGGGGATATGTGTGTATGTGTGCGTGTGAGGGGCGAGTTCTAAGATTTCTAATAGAGGATGGGAGGCACAATGATACAGACCTTGTCCAAATTCAAGAGGTATGTGGAAATTCTTGCTATTTAATTGAAGGACACTTTGATGCTCTGTTACAATATTTTTATCTTATTTTTATTTTCACTAATCTAGATTGGAATACGTTCATAGGTCCATAGGTATATACTAGGCTAATGACCACCAGGGCCTATATAAGACTAAACATACAAACCAACTCATATGAGTCCCTCTGTATCATGAGCTTTTATGAGGAGGGAGTATGTTATTTAGGAAGTTTCTAGAGGTTATGTTGTGGGGGGTATGTTACTTTGGGCATTGCTGTCTGCCACTGTTTGTCAGAGACACAGGGGTCAGACCTGTGGTGAATTTCTGATTTCTAATCCATTAGTCAAGGTTATGCTTAAATAGGGTTAGGGATGAACTCTGCTTCACATCGATGGGAGCCTGTGCCAGAGCATGGGAATCCTCTGAGACATATATCTGTCTCAACAGGTCTTATTTATGTCACCAGCAAAATCTAAATCCTTGGATTTAATGGTTCTAATGCTGTTTGTTTTGCAGATGTGTAAAAACCCCATCAGAGCTGAACCCAAGGATGCCTTGTTTGACAGCCATAGATTGACTGTCAGTAATCTGTAGGAGACAGACTGTAGAGATACGGCTTTAAGATGATCCATATAGGACCATTGTTTACACCCTTGATTCTCCTGGGAAGGAGGTTTTGGGCACTCCAGTTGTTGCATATGTTTGGTCAGGTGCATGCCAAAGGGGACATTATATTCATTGATGGTTTGATAAGGGCCCAATAAGTAGGGAGACATAGGATGATCTGCTTACTGCCTTGGCCACATGTTGGTCAAAGGCCAGACTACTGTCTACATAAGTTCTAGGATCCCTGATTACTGGGTCAACTCTTAGGGATCTCTTATCAATGGAGTAATTAGCCTGGATGACAGTTTTCCCAAAATACACTGTAATGTATTTCTAGGTATTGAGTTTTAGTCCACGACTATACCGCAATTAAAATAATTCTCAGAGTTTTAAATGTTTTGATTCTAAGATGTTTGAAATTTACTATGATATACATGGTATAACAGATAATTATAACTGATAGATGATTCAACTTGCATTTTGATGTAATTCAGTTGTTGGTTACATCGCATTAATATTGCATGTATGCACTTTATGTGAACACAAGATTTAAGATGAATCAGTTTGTATAAAAAGACTACCGACTATGTTGTTTACAATTATAATAAATAATTTAAAAAAGGGTAGATTTCAGGTCTTTCACAGTGCCAAATCTTCAGTTAGTATAGACTAGATGATGCCTCTTTTTAGGTCTGTAGTAATAACATGGATTGAAGCCAGGAGTAAATCTTGATATTTAAAGTTTGGGGGAGGGGGGTCCAGATGAAGTGCTACTGGTCTCTGAAAAGATCAGGAGAGTGAAATTTAATTGACACGAGCACTGTCATATCTTGTCACGTCAGTAATATTTGCCAAACTGAAGCATGAATCCTGAAGTAAAATAATTAGCTCATCTGCACTAGATATCTGCAAAGAGTGCTAGTTATATGTGTATGCTGCTTCCCAAATCACTTTGAATAGGGGACTAAGCATGACCATAATGAAATAACAAGAGGTTCAGTAGCTAGAATAAATGGAACAAGAAACCAGTTCTTCTTTAATCTAGGAGTTGGCTGATGTTTCTTTAATATCTTCGGGGAACAGAAAGTGTTTACAAGATATCATTCAGTCTTTCATCAGATATAGAAAGGATTGACATAGCTAGTACTCCAATATACTCACAGGATATAAGAACAAAATAAGGTTTGCAAACCCAGTTACACAGAAGCCAACTCTCTCTAGGACAATCTAATATAGTCATAGTACTTGGGCAAGCTGATCCCCCTCATTACTCAATAGGCAACTGTAAATAATCACGGTAACCTTGTTATATTGCAGTCTAAGGTGATCCAGCATACTTTCTGTTCTTATTTTTGATAATGCTTTGAATCTTATTTTGAAGTGCCTCTGGAAGACAGGTGGAGGCCTTTAGCAGAGTGACATCAGCATTAGCCAGCAGCAAATGGTAGTCACTATTTAGTTGTGAAACCTTCTTCTGTAAAGGCTGCCATTTCGCCGTATATGTAATAATGGTATATGGCATGTAAAAATATTTATATAGTATGTTTGGTTATGGATTTTCAAAAACTCTTGAGTTAGAAGTTGCAGGAGTTGTTTAAATTCTGCTCTCCTGGTATAGTATTGCAGTCATTAACGTTAAAAGGGTGGGGGGGGGATCCAAAAGCCATACATTTAATAGTGAAACATCACAGTCAACAATGAGAAAGATTGGAAAGTGTCTAAACAAGTATTAGACCTGTTTTTGTAGAGGCAACATGGTACTCAAGGTTGTATTAAAACAACGGTAATTCCAGGGAGTTTATGATAGTTAGGGCTATCAGTCATAAGTCCAGAGTCTAGGAGAACAGTAATCTGGAGAGTGCCGTAAGCCAGAAAAATCTAATGGCATTGCAGGCAATTAAAGTCTATCATAAGAAACAGACAGTGCTTACATTTCTCCTGTAGAGAAACACATTATGCATTTCCTTAGCCCTAATCCCAACATTGAAGTCATCTTGTGCCTGGTACTCTGTCTACAAATCCTAACATTGTGCCATGGCATGTGACAGCCATATCTAATATTGGAAATAATTGCATGCCCTACCTAATCAAAGAGCAACATCACTTCTCTTCTCTTATCTAATGAATATGCTGAGGAGATGGCATGCATATAGCATTTTCTTAGGACCTTTATGTACTCTGATGGGGAGAGATGGACTTAACTGATTTTTAGCCATATGGTGGTGGTGGTGGGGTTGATGTCAAAAGCATGTTTATAGCCTAAATCATTTTATGGGTGAATTTAGACTATGTGTGTCATTACTAAATCCTTTCATAATAGAGTTGCATAAGTATATCCAGCCTTGAGATACCCCATACTCAAGAAAACATGCTATGTGGCACATGTGACTCCAAATGAAATTATAATCCAACTATTCTCAACTATAAGAATTTGGTACAAAAAAGTAAAATTAGAAATTAGAGATTAAATGTGACCAAAAAACTTACAGAATGAATACAGCCAAGAATGTCCCATGATTTGCAAGAAAATATGGGGCAAAATGTCTCATACGACCTACCAAGAAATTAAACAATATATGTTTAATGTATGTAACTGATCTTTGAGATGATTGGGTATGATCCCTCCCTAAGCAAAATATGCATTAATGGAAGTAAGATGACTTTCCATTGTGATGGGCCTGGTAATGTCCCATGCCTAGGCTTTCAGTAAGCAGCCACTAATGTGGGGTAAGAGCCACTAACATGGGGTATCAAGTTCACACTGTCAGATAAAATATTCTCAAAAGTTTCAAATTTTTGTACATATTTACTTGCAATTGAAAGTGTTGTCAGGCAGGTGATAGTCATACCACAGAAAATTCTGAAAAATACATAATATGATGAAAACAAATGATATCCTAAACATAACCTACAGGTCATTCATGACTAAAACAAGTAAATTTAAAACATGTAAAAATGAAATTGTCTCCAATTAAGTTTCCCAAACTGAGTATGGTGGATCCAGACAAAAAGCATTTACAACTGTAGATTACAAATCAGATATTTCAGGTTTCCAAAGCAACTACCACCAAAGACGGTCCAGCAACTACTAGAAAGAAAAATGATAAAAAATATATAAAGGTTGCAGAATAATGTAACATTCACAAGTTAAACTGAAATTCCTACAAAGAGATGCACTAGAAAAATGAAGCAATAAATGATGCAGAGTGGTTAGGGGATGAGGAACTCCAATAGCTGAATAGATGGACCACTAATAACATAGCCTTGCATCAGGAAGGCATATCTGCTGTAGCAGATGACTGTCACTTACCAGGCTAATTAAGCTTATCCAATGTTCAAACAAATTAAATCTGTCATGGACTGGAGAGTAGATAACTGACAATGACATGTCAACTAAAATAAATAATGACACATTGACACAACTGAAAACATCATTTGGTACTGATGGACTGTACTGCAACTTATGTTATTTAGCCACTGATCCATCTCTGTTCAGTACAAAGAACCAATGTATGACAAGAGATTAAGATCTATGATATAAGAGCAGATAGCTTGCCAATATCTTGGTTATGTGTTAATAACACCACCCCATCCTTACATGCAAATAAGAGTAAAACAGAAAGAGTTGGTCTTCCTGAAAGTCTGAAATGAGGGGTCTGCAGATATCACTGTTGTACCGTAATTCTTCTACCTCAAAACTACAAGAGACAGTCCATCAACCAGGCAGTTATGCAACCTACAAAAGAGAAAAAGGATATCTGAAGGATCTTTGGGTTGGAACAAACACTTCAGAAGTTTAATCTCTTATAGACTAGAGAGGTAGAAACCAGGTTAACTATCATCCTCTGTTTTGTTTTGATTTTCTCTGTGCAGGCCCCTTCACTGTATCCTGTTGCTGGTAGAAACCTTGTTCTTAAAAGAGAGACATTGCTTATTGCCTCTTGAAGACAAAGGCACCATCCTATAAATTGCCTCACAGATAGGAAGGATATAATGTATGGGTTTTGATTTTTTGTGTCTCAGGTGTTGGATTAGAGGTCAACACATCTTCCTTACTGTAGGAGATGAATCAATAAATTATTATCAAAACTGATTATTCTCACCAAATATGTGAGGCCCAATTTTGGCCAAGCAGCCTTGAGAGTGTTTTCTTTTCTTTTTGTAGGTAGGATAAGAAATGCACAATTTAAAGATGCTTCTAGAATGAGGGAAAGAGCAGTCAGTAAACAGAGAACCCTAGTAACTGTAATTTTACGCACTGGGTCTAGGCCAAGGGTGATGGATATTCACACTTTCAAAAGATCTTTCATCTCACATCCCTGCTGTACATCAAAAATTTTCACATTCGCATGGCATCCACAGGTCTGTTGGTGTTTAATATACTCATGAAGGCAATGGGTGAACTCCCACAGGAACTTGACTTGCAATTCATATTCTGTTAAATGGGAATACAAATCTGATAATGAGTCCCATGTCTAGAGCTGTGACAGCTGCATTTGTCATGGCTGTTTTTATATTTTGTACCTGTGCCAGGAGGTTGTTCTGAACATTTTCCATAGAGATTTACTGTGTTTTATTTCTAGATGAAATGAGTTGGCTGATATTTGATGAAATGAGTTGGCTGATATTTGGTGATACACCTGGCAAAATAGTTACAGTGGCTGTGTGTATGCAAACAAGCCAGGTTGTGGAGTTGTACTGCTGTCATCAGACTATGGAGTGTTTCACCAGTAATCCTCAAGCTTTAGTTTCATTAGCTTCACCTTCTATAAAGTTTTTTGTTTTACTAACATGTAAAAGAAGCAATCAGGAGCTATTATGGAAAAGTAACTAATATGACAGCACCTATCTAATAGGAAAAAAAAAAACCTGTCTGAATAGCCAAGAGCACTTTGCAAAATATGGTTCACATACGGGGAAACTTTATTATTATATTTGTAGATGAAATATAGATTTTAATAGAAGCTTTATTTTAGAGTCATTTTACTAAGTTAACACATATAATTGCTTAAAGTAGTTAAAATGGTGCAATCAGGATAGGAAACTGCTCTTTAAGTAAAGCACACCAATGTGGATATTTGTTCTTTAGGACGGAATGGTGAGGGCATCACCGTATCTGTCAGATGAGCAAATGATTTCTCCGTCATATACATTTCTGTATCCCACATTTTGCAGTTTGCACCATAAACCTTGGGTGAATTGGAAGCAGGGGCCAATTGTGGACTGGATAAAATGTCTATGAATCGGAAGACTAGGTTTATGGCCTGTCTGGCTCAGTTGGCATATTTTGTCTGGCAGCTGGTGCAGAAGATTAAGACGTTATTAATGAGCCTCTATTGCCTAACATTCTGACAATGAGCAAACCACTTAACCAGACAGCGCTTCTGGGCTAATTCTGAAAAAAGTCCATGGAAATCTGTTTTCTACCCAAATCTACAAATACAAGTAAATTAAATTAAATAAAAGAAAAAAAAACAGGCAGCCATATACAGCACAGGCTGTACCTAAAGCTTTTTATTGCTCTTGGCTCTAAGTGACACATAATACACTTGGGTGATGGCACCAAACCTCTGCCAGCATATATAGCTAGAATCACTTGCCACAAGAGTTATACTCCCTGTAGGATTCGCACACCATTAGTACATAAACCATAGACAGGCTTTTATTAACATTGCTGCTCTGTTCTGTTGTGATAACTGAATATAGTTAGTGCAGACACAGAGATGCACGAGGATTTGCTCCATGGTCAGAACAAATAAAGTCATTCCTCCACAGTTGTCCTTATGGTACAAAACTGGAGTACCTCTCACAGTCTATTGCACTGGATCAATATCTTGTATAGTCTTACGGGACAGCAAAGTGTATTCGCTATCCTTTAGGCGTACCTAGCTAACCATCTGGTGGAAAGCACTGTTTAAAGGTAAAGTAAACACCACCTCCATTTTAAGTAGATCTAAGGCACTTTGTACTACCTCACAGGGTTGGTTGTGGCTGACAGACCTCTATCCTTAACCTCATTAACCAGGGTAAGTGCCTCCCCAGTTGATCGATTGAGGGGATGATGGTGAACAGTTGATTTCTGAAGCTGTTCTCCTTTTGGGGGTGCGATAGTCATGGCATGCTCAGCACACTTCTCTTGGCTTTTTTTTGTGGCGGTAGCAGTCGGTTTTCCCATTATTTTATCACTGCTCCTATTCCTCCTACTGACCAGTCTCAAGAATGGCAGCGGGTGACTCCCAGTTTGCAGAATGCCCAACATCTTCTTGGTATTATTCATTTAATATTTGCTGTAATGCTTCTTCTGGGTCAATATTATTGTATGAAGGCTGTTGCTAGAATTATAAACTTAACTAAAATAATAAAATCACTGTGTTGCAGCCAAAACTCTCCACAACCTTCCAAAGGTATCAAATGTTTTATTGAGACATACGAATGTTTAAAAAGTATTCATTGAGTGCTTTCATCCCCTCAGAATGCAGACTTCATCAGAATACATGCCTTCTATTAAGTCCAACATTTATAGCCCATTGTGTTGATGACATCACAGCCAAAAAATGCATTTAAAGGCACAACCACTTTTTAAAAAAAAATACAGCTTAAAAACATTCATAAACATCTAAAACCATGTTTACTGCACTAAAAATAAGCTTTCCTGACTTCATGGAATTTTTTACATAGCCTTTTGTCCCTAGCTCTCTTAATTAACAGGGGTTTTACAGAAATAACGTCATTTAAACATATGCCCTTCCATGCCTGCAGCTTCATCTGCCATTTGACTTATTTTTCTTCCACTGAATTTCTGTAGTTTCCCCTCACCAGGGTTAACTAATACTTTTTTTAAGATTCCAAAATGGAACCCCTGAAAATTACTACAAACTAAAGAATGCCTATACAGTGCATTGTTATTATTCTTAGTGGATATCTGATACACGTGTTCATATATCCTATTGCCTTTCAGTTTTGCCAATATAATATGCTGGACATCCCTTACACAGTGCAAGGTATATGACAACCTGATGTGTGACAGTTACCCTTAACAAAGTCTACCTTTGTTTTAAGGGTATTTTCTAAAATAACCATTTTACAATCTACTATGTAGCAACATTCTCAACAGGATCCACACTTTGTAGTAGAATCATACTTGTTAACTTATATGTTCTTCACATATTCAAAACTTTCTTTTATGTTTACCCCAGTTTGTATATATAGGAGGGTCTCTCTCCTATAACCCTTCTCAAATCTGGGTTTACCCTGAGAATGGCCCATTTTTTTTCCAATATATCCTTCACTTTCCCTACCTTCCCCCAGTATGGTAAAATCATAGCCTTTTCAAAGTTTATTTTGTCTCTGAGGTGACTCTCTAACCATGTTAAAATTTCTTAATAGGGGTTTGAATCTCTTACCCCATTCCCTTCTATCATAGTCCACATTTTCCTGAACCATGACCTGTGGATATCCTATTTCATAGAACATTTCTGCAACTTTCAGTAATTCATTCTCAAGGTCACCAGCCGAAGATGTCATTCTAGCAACCCTTACCATCTGGCCTTTCACAATACTGTTTTTTGGGGGGGGGTGACTACTTGTGTATTCAAGGTAAGAGCTGCTGAATGCAGGTTTTCTATATATTTTAGATGTAAAACCACCTGGAACTTTGAAAATCTGAGTGTCAGGGTAACTAATGGACAAGGGGTTACTTGTGTGAGTGAATTTTAAGAAACTGGTAGTGGAATTCAGATACTTAACAAATTCCTCCACTCTATCAATGGAAGTATTCCACAGAATAAAAATGCCATCCAAAAATCTTACGTATAATTTGACATTTTGAAAATATTCACATCTAAAGACTTTATTTAACTCCCAGTCAGGAAGAACCAAGTTTGCAAATATAGGAGCACATGAGACTCCCATAGCAACACCTTTGTTTTGTTTGAAGTATTCTTCAAAAAATATATATAGTTGTAGTCTAAAACTACCCCCATGAAGTCAACAATTAAATTTACTTTCTGATTAGAAAAAAATGACATTTTATTCAAACAGTTAGCAAACATATCTAACCCTTCTTCCTTAGGGATACAAGTGAATAAATCCACTACATCGATGGTCAAAAAGAATCACATGGTTTTCCCAAAGCTCCTCCTTAATTCTACTCAAAAAGTTCCATGAATCTTTTACTAAATGCTCCACTTTATTCACAACTTGTTTTAACCAAAAGTCTATGGTGACACCAAAAGGGTAAGTTTTTGATCCCTGTCCTGCTACTATTGGCCGAAATGTTAAATTACTTAAACCCTTGTGGGTTTTTGGAATCCCAGAAATGGTAGCCACCACAAGGTACTTGACTTTCAAAAAGCTGTAAATTTCAGGTGAAATACGTTTATCCAATAGGTATTCTTCAAAGTAATAATCTATTCTTCGGTAACTAATGTTGACTTCATTAAGTGAAACATAGGTATATGCACTAGCGTCATGTAACATCTCTAAGAATTTTTGGGAATAATGTAAAGCATCAAAGATGACCATCCCACCCCCTTTATCTGGACACATAATCCTAATTGTCCTGCTGTTTCTGAGCTGTTCATATTATCTCATCTCTTCCCTACTAACATTTCTATATGAAAAACTGTTTTTTCTTTTAATTTTAGAGCATATAAATCCTCAGTCACAACCTTCTCATAAACATTTAGGGTGGGATCCATTGGTGGGTTATACATACTTTTGTTTTTAATTTATTTGTTCCTAGTAAGACTAACATGTTCATCATGGTCCCTAAACAGGAAAGCTAAATTCAGTTTTCTCATGTATAGTTTTAACTCCAAATGGTGTCTGTCTAATCAAAGCCTCTAGCTGGCACATATTTCAACCCCTTCATAAATAACAGAAAATTCTCCTTGGTTAAAGTTATTCCTGAATAATTATAAATGTGGTAACCCCTAAATGTGCTAACCAGTCCATTCCTTGAAATTTCATCATCACTGTTAGCTGGTATTTTCTTCTCCACTTGTTTCAGTTGAACCACTGATTTGGTGCCCTTTCCTTGTCTCTTCTCTCCCTACATCCCATTTCTCCTGTGCATGAAAACAGTGTTGATAATTTCTATAATTATTGTGCTGAAAATTGTTATCATGACCATTAGAGTTGTAAAGGGAACTTCTCCTTTCATTCCTATAGAAATAATCTTCTTTGTAAGGGTGGGTGTGGGTGTGGGTGTAGATATACCCCTCCCCCGACAATTGTATGTTCTTTTTGTTTCAAAATGTATACTCTGTTCTCTTTATACTCTTTTAAATCCCTTTGTAACTTTTTACATTTTCTGTCAGAAATGCTGTTACACTTGTTTTCCCCCATTTTAAACTGTTTAAAATACAGATTTTCATATTGTGAAAACAACAGGTCATTTTTTATGTCATTATTTAAAGTCTCAACTTCACTAATCAAATGACACAGTTTAGAATCATTGCATAAAACAATGGGCAGGATTCACGAAGGCTTGCACGGAGTCTAAGAGTAGTGTAAGACTCCATGCAGCCTTTGCGATCCAGGAACAGCCCTAAATACTGTGTAAGAGACCATCTAAAATATCTCTTACATGGAGTGGGCGTGGATATGCTAATCACCTCACTTGCAGCCCAAAGGCATGCAAATGAGGTAGATTAGCAATCCAGGAAACCCAAAGCAGCCCGTGTAAGAGCCGTTTTAGCTGCAGAAATGTACTCAGTTGACAACTGAGTATGTTTCTGCAAAAAACACAATGGAGCCATGTCAGCTCAAAATAAAGGGTGCATATGTGTCAGGCAGCATGCCAATGGCCAAATATGTGGCCATTGGCAAGGTACCCTGATGCAAATATGAAAAATAAATATTTTTTTTCGGCGATCGCCGATGTTTAAACGCTGTGCAACCCCGCGCAAATGGGCTGCGCTGTATAAAACATAAAAATGAAGGTTATAAACCCACAAATGTGGGTTTTATGCAATACATGGATTTACAATGCAGGGACCAGCAGACCAAAAACAACATGGCCACCGTTTAGTGGTTGCTAAGGGGGAAGCTGAGTCTAAGACATGCAACTAAGCATTAGTAGGCAGTCTGATGTAAATGAGTGTTAGGATACTGAATTCCACTGTCACATAGCAAATGAGCACATTCTGAGAAGTGTAAGAGATACATAAGGGGGAGGAATAGAGTAGGAGATAGGTGGCATCACAGGGGGGAATGGTAGAAAGAAATGCAGTTCATTGGAGGTCAGTGTTACATGACAGATGTCACACACATATCATGGAAAGAGGAGTGCCACAACATAAGCATGGGAAAGTCAAGAAATGGAAGGTGTACACTGTTGCTTACACCAAAGTTTCTTGCTGAGTGTGCATGCTCATGTGTGTGCGCCATGAAGCGCGTGTAGGGCAGTGTGAGCGCGTGTAAGGCAGACTGAGCATTTGGGAGCCTGTTGGCAGACTTGTAACACTGTTTGCACTGGTGTGCACGCGTTTTAACCCAAATAAGCAGATTCTGAACCGTGGAAGCATGTGTGCGTGCATGTAAGCCACTGTGAATGTGTTTCTGCTGGCATGCACGTTGCTCCCCCCTGAGGAAACAGAAAGGAAAAAGGAAGCAACAGAATTAGTAGGAGGCTAGCAGGGCATACTGCTGGAGCTAGCTGGTGAAAACAATTAGAAGCAGGCAATTACACAGGCAGAATAGTAGCTCAGCCAAGCACTTAAAACTCTGCAAACAGCAGTGCAGGATGTTTCTCTCAAGAGACACTGCAAGACAGGAGTAAGCTATTAGAAGTGAAAACTGGAAAAGCTGAACTCAGAGCAGAAATGCTAGGGGCTGCCATAGCTGCCATAAGGAGACATAGGCTACTTGCTGAGGGTGGTGACAATGCAGATGGTGCCAGACAACCCACAGTGAGGAGACGGAGAAGAGTGTACAGGCCCAGGGTCACCTACCACAGGTTACATGAGCTGGAGATAGTAGAGCGCTATAGAGTGGACAGAGACCTCCTGCAGCAAATTGTCGAGCTGTGCAGGCCACACCTCACACACAGAACCAACAGAGGGAAACCCATCCCAGTGGAAACCAAGGTATGTGTTGGCATAAGAATACTAGCAACAGGTACCTTCCAGAGACCAACTGGTGATATGATGGGGATATCAGGCATCAGCCTCCAGGGTACTGCACCAGTTCCTGGATGCCATGTCAGCACATGTCGGTGATCATGTATATTTCCCCAATGCCCATGAGGTATTGGCCAGCAATATGCATCTCTTCCAGCAAATAGCGGAATACCCTGAGGTAGTGGGTGCAATAGACTGCATGCACATACACATCAAAGCACCAGCCAGTGAGCGGGGTAGGGCCTACATTAACCGCAAGGGCTTCCCCTCCATCAACTGCCAGGTCGTGTGTGATGCCCAGGGCATAATAATGAATGTGTGTGCTGGCTGCCCTGGGAGCTACCATGATTCCCATATCTGGCATTTCACGCAACTGTACCAGATATTTGCCAGTGGGGACATCCCACATGGACACCTAGTGGGGGATGCAGGTTATGCACTGGAGCCGTGGCTGATGACACCCATCAGAAAAGCACACACACCTGAACAGGAACGCCATAATGAGGCACACGCACAAACACGTAATGTAATAGAGTGTGTGTTTGGGCTGCTCAAGTCACGGTTCCAGTGTCTGGACACATCTGGTGGAGCCTTGCAGTACTCACCAACTACATGTACCCAAATTGACATGGTATGTGCTATGCTACATAATATGATCTTGCGAAAACAGCTGCAGCAGAACCAGCATAGGGCCGGGCCAAACAGCCCCCCACCATTGCCAAGGCCATCACAGGCGGAGCGTGACTCAGAGGACGAACAACCTGAGCCTGCCCCAGTAGGCAGAAGGAGGCGTGCCCAGTATGCCCTCTCCTTGGCAAAGAGGCAACGCATAGCACATACACTGGCTCAGTAGGAACCCTGGGAATGATACCCCTTTCTGACTCACTCATATAATAACAGGGATGCCTAAAATGACATAACCTGCTCTCAAACATGTACAGGGAGTGTAGTATGTGCATCCGACAGAGGCAGCCCTGCAGCACCACCTGAGGCATGAATGCCATGTGTTAAGCAATGTAACACCATGTAGTATATGCACACTTGATGACCCTGACTAACGTCCTACCCTCACCAAGCATGATGCCACAATATGACGATGAGATGATCAAGTGCAATAATTGGCTGAAGTATTGCAGTTAGTCAAAGGGGATCCAATGTGTGCCAGCCTGGGATGACATGCTGAGCATGACATGATGCTCCACCTGCTAGGGGTGGCATTCACCTATCAGTCCAGGCCTTATGGATACTGGCAAAGGCTGCTGTTACCCACAGCGTGCCCTGAATCAGTAAGGCTTGAAACACAAACCCACCTCCATAGGTATCACAAGGGATAAGAACCTAGATGTAATGCTATCCAATGCCAGAAGTCTAAACAGCAAGATGCATGCAGTCTAAACTCCCCCAGTATGGAGAATGTTGATATCTGTCCTGTAATAGAAAACAGGGTCAAGGCTCACAACAGCACCGTAACACTACCAGGTTACACCTCATACTGTGCTGTACAGCCTCAAAACATGGAACAAGCTACAAAAGGAGGGTGACTAGCAATAATTGTCAAGGATAACCACACCCCCAGGTTGGTACCACAACAAGAAGCAGCATGGACTAGCCATGGTCAAGTAACAGTGGCTAAAACTGCCTCCCAGTTTATAGCCTGCTACAGACTACCATCCTAACACCAGGAACTGCACCTGGCCTATGTTGGAATACATGAATATATCAAGCCCTCCAAACCACATTATATTGTGTGACTGAAAATACCCAGACATAGACTGGGAGAATTATACTAGCTCCAACATGGTAGGACAAAAATTCCTAGAATCCATAAACCAAAATGCCCCAAAACAACGTACCACTCCCACAAGAGGGGTAAGCATACTGGATATGATAATCAGCAACATGGGTACTGGATGGCAAGATGAGAAGTGTATCCCTCATTGGTAAGACCAGACCATAGATTAATCACACTTGATATACACATCCTGACCACAGTCCCTCGCCAGAAAACCACAGTGAAAAACATGTGTAAAGCAAAAGTTGCACTCCTCCAAACTGATGTGGAATCCATTAAAGGCCCTGTGCAGGTGCAAAATATGGGCCACACCTCAGAACCTGTTATATAGGCATTCCATGAACACTGCCAGGAATGCTTGGATTATGCAATCCCAAATAAAAGCAAGATACAATGCCATACACGCAGGCATCTGGCATGGTGAACTCCAGCCATTACCAAACCATGCAAGAGGATGAAGAAGCTACTACATGATACAGCAAAAATAAAAAGGGAAGTAATCACTGATCAGTAGTATGGCAATAAAATATGTCCACACATACAATTCACTAAGGCCAGCTACAACAAGTTGAATCTGTGAATCTTGAGGCAATGTTACACCTGCTCCAAGTGCACAGACAACCCTGAACTCCCCCCAAAAAATACAAATATATGTGAGAGATGCAACCATTTATCCAAACCGGAGGCTGAGCTCCCTCAACTCAGTACTGTCAAAACTAGTCAGGAGGAGAAGTTTACCACACACACCACAAACCCAGTCCCACATAGACCTATCACAACTGCAAACCAAAGACAAACACAGAAAAACATTCCCAGAGGCCCTAATTACAAACACACCACACCAACAGAGGCCTCCAAAGCAGACACCCAAGCAACCACAACCTCCAAACATAGCACATGCAACACATAGTACACAAAGCTGGTGTGCCAAACAGTCACAGGCCAGAAGGAGAAACAACATGCCTGATACAGTTGTAATAGGTGACTCCATAGACAGACACACTGCTGTCCCGCTCACCAGACTGAACAAGGGAAAGGGTACAGTAAGCTGCCTGTAGGCTGCTACAATACGCCACATAACACAAGTACGCAGGTCACCCCAAAGCAAGTAGAAATATGATGCAGTCATTGTCCAGGCTGGCGTGAATGACCTGAGATGTACCTCCCTGGACTACATGAAAAGAGACATAGATGAGCTCTCCGATTATGTAGCCCAGGCCGGTATGACACTGACCGTTTGCAGCATCCTACCCTCACCAAGAATGATGCCACAGTACAAACACAGAATGATCAGCTTTAACAAGTGGCACAAGTACTGGTGTCATTCCAAGGGGATCCAATGTCTGTCTGCTTGGGATGTCATGCTTGACAAGCCACGCTGCTGTTCCAGGGATAGCTTGCACCTGTTACCCCTGGGCGTCTGGATATTGGATAAGGCATTTGCCACCTCCATAGAGCCTTTCGTAGGCAAGGCTGAAAAGACTAACCCACCACCCTAGAAAACATAAGTGGAAAGAAACAGAAGGGTAATGCTGACCAATGCCAGATGTGTAAACCTCAATATGCATGCTCCCAAGGCCCTCCCCAGTATGGAGAACATTGATGTCCATGCAATGACAGAAACCTGCAGCAAGCCTCCTGACAGCACACCAGCACTACCAGGTTATACCTCATATCATGCGTTATGGCCCCAAAACCTGGACCAAAACATGAAAGGAGGGGGAGTATCCATATTCAGCACAGACACCCATACGTCCAGGTAACTGACAATGCATGAAGCATCGGAGATCACCCATGTGCAACTAACCATAGACAAAACTGCTGTACCATCTGTAGCATGCCACAGACCACACTCTCACACACAGGAACCCCACCCAGCTGTCCTGAAGACACTGGACAGTATGAATGTCCCACCAAATACCAAACAAGGTACTCACAAATTACCACATAGGTTGTAAACCATTATATATGGAAGGAGTAATCAGGGACGTAGGGACACATGTGGACAGTAACCTGTTATGTGACACTCACATTGCCAATGTGGCTAGGAAGACTGTCTATATTGGACACCGTATCATGAAAGGATTCACATCTATGTCAACAGAGGTCATTGTGTCCCTATACTGTTCTCTTATCAGACCCATAATCTAGTACAATGCCTCATTTGGGATGTACCTTACCTGACACCTGCAGCAGTTAGAAAGACCTCAAAGGTACCTCATCAAGAGGATAAAGGGTCTCAAATATATGTCATATGCTGCCTGGCTGTAGACACCCCAGCTGAATGCAGTCACATACTGCCTACACAGAGGCATTGTATGCCTGTTGTACAAGGCCATGTCCAATGCAGGAGTAATGGACATGCTCCACCCTAGAAAACCCAAAGCCATTGGAGCTGTGAGAGTGAGAGATATCAACCTCAACACATAATGAAATAGGATGTGCTGGAGGGAGAGATACATAACCCTGAGGCTCCCTACACCCTGAACAGAATCCCACTCCATGTTAGGCAGAGCCCCTCACTGACACTCTTCAACAGGAATCTTGCCAAGTGGATGGATGATCGTAGATGTACACTGGGGTCTTCACTGTGTCACGTCCAGACAGAGGCACAGTAAAGTAAATCATAAATGGCCATAATATTCATATAGCAAGGGGTGGCAAAAGCCACACACACTCTGGCTAGGCTTATAAATGTCCAAGGGTGGATAGCCTAGTATGAACCTATGAACCTATGAAGATATAAATTGTACAGGACACTAAGGATAATGACAAGGCTTTCTTAACTGATGGTAGGAACCTTGTTGGGAATTCACAGATATGTTCTGAATCACTGAAATATTACAAACAACATACCAAACACATACACATATTGCCAACATCCAACCTGACAGGTGCAATTCAACCCCCCCCCCCCAAAATGCAAAATATCTATCCCAGCAAACTGCTGGCCTCCTGACATTGCAGATGCTGAGGTAACAGCCAGCATCGACAAAGCAAAACACACAGCAGCAATGGTATGAGATGGTGTCCTGGGCTGAGTCCAACATGGACTCCAAGAAGAATGGAATGCCAAATCACACTACTGCTCAATGTCAGCCTTACCACAGGATATGTACCCAAAGAGCAGTGTACAACAACAGTGGTCCTTCTCAACAAAGGTTTTGCCTGAATGGATACTGCAAACTACCACCCCAGAATCCTAACAAGCTTGTTCTGCACAGCTATGGAAAGGATCAGCATGTACCGCAGGCATAAAGATAGTGGGGACCTACTGTCACCAGACCCTACCCAGTGTGGCTTTCTTAAGTGCAGATCCTGCCCCTTAAACATGTTTGACTCATTTGAAACAGTCATTAAGGTCATTGATGAGGGCAATGTGGTCCACACAGTGTAGCTGGACCTTGCAAAGGCTTCCATACAATACCCCACGTGTTCATTATAGATACGCTCACCAGCTTAAATATAAACCCCTATGTCAGTAGAGGGGTTGCAAACCAGACCAAGGACAGAACTGACATGGTCAGACATGCTGCAGCCATCAAAAGGGACACATAGAAACAGACAACTGGTGCCATAGCCATGTTAGCAAGCTAATTGCAGAAAAGTGTATAGTCAACCCCTGTGTATATACAGTAAGTGCCCAGCAATTACCACATAGGTGTTAACCCATTAAGTACTTAACATGTAATGAGAGACCTGGGGACACAAGTTGATAGATATCCTGCATTAGACAAGCATGTGGCTGTAGTGGTTACAGAAACATACCATATACCCACCTAATCATGAAGGTTGTCAGATCTAGATAAGGGGAGGTCATTGTGGCTCTGCAGTCATCCTTCATCAGCGTTACAATTGACTACAATAGTCCCTGTGGGATGTACCTCAGCAAACACCTCCATCAACTGTAAAGTCCCCAAAAGTACCTCACCAGGAGTATCAACTTGAACAGATGCCATGTGTTGCCTGATTAAACAAACTGCAGCTCCACACACTGCCATACTGCCCACCCAGAGGCAAGCTGTGCCTGATGTATAAAGCCATGTCCAAGCTGGAATCAATGAACATGCTGCACCTTGTACAATCTGAATGGCAGTGAGCTATGCACATGAGAGACCTGTACCCCAGCACTGACATACATTGGACAAGCTGTACTGAATGATCCGTAACACAGAAGCCACCCCCACTCTTGAGTAAACTCCCAGTACAGGTTAGCCAGAGAGTCACTCATCGACTCTCCTCAAGAGGAATCTTGATGAGTGGATGGGAGATGGTAGGTTTACCCTGGGTATCACTGTTATGTCACGGGTAGATGGAGGCACATTATACTAACCATGACATATGTCATGGCAAACTCCCCCTACAATGTGTGTTGAAGGACAAACACACTCTCCGACTAGCATTAGAAATGGCCTAGGGCACAGCGCTAGTGTTTGCCAATGTACGCCTATGTTGTGGAATACACTACCAATGTTGGACAAGCCTGGTTTAAGTAGTTCATATCTGAACATAATGCAACATGGTCAGATGTGCACAACTGGCCCCTAACCAGGCTGTTGTGCTCACTATGAAAATGTAAAGCAGTGATAGGACTAAAGCCCAGGATACTGTCCACCACAGTGAAAGTACTGAACCATTTCACTATACGGTACTACAGTGTTAGGTCAGTATGAAAGGATGTTGACAACTGTATGCAAAGTATCCCATGCAAACCCTGCAGGCACAGTATAATCCCTGTTGTGTTCAGACACAAAGCAGTTGGACAGTAACTACACAACATGACACACAACACACAACCATAAACGTGAGATATTGTTGAAGTTCACACTCATCCACAAATGTGGTGGGCTGCAGAGTTCAACATATGGAAAGCTCACACTGGGCATGCTCGCACACTTTGATAAATGAGACATATGTCAGACAACATGCCATGGAAAGCCTGAACTGGGCATGCTCACACACTTAGGCCAAATCTCAGTTTAGCAGTTGGCCACACATATATGGTATTTGTACGTGTTATGCCAGGAACCAACCACATTACAGCAATCTGCCCAGTGCACACAGTTAAATGACTACAGAGACATACATGATATAGTGGATCCCTCTCATATTCAAACATCTTCCACAGATACAGAAGTTGTTCATAGAAACAGGGAATGCTATGGCAATAAAGACCTGCAAACAGTCTACCAGCAACAAATATTGTGCATCTGACAATTAAACATATGGGTGTAGAGACCAACACTAGGCTGTTTGCCCTAGGGAATGACAGCTTAGCCAGAGTGTGCTTGGCATCTGCCTCCCCAGTACAGTAGGCTACTGTGCCACTGTAAAGTAGGTCACATAAGGCACCGTGTGAGGCTAGTGTGCTGTGCCTCTGTCAAGCAGGGACACAGTGGAGATCCCAGGGGTTGAATTTGCTAAGCCACATCCATGTTGTTGGTGTGTTCTGGAAGAGGGTTGGTGAGGACCTCTAATAGTAAGTGGGCATCAATAACAGACTGAGGGGAGCCTTATCTGCATTGTCTGGACAATTTCACTGTCAACACTTTGTCGTGATGATTATGAGGGATTGAAGTGTCGTGCCAGTACTGTTCAGAGATGTCCTCCCTCTGTGGGCTACTACTCTGCACTGTATTAGCTTACTCTGTCTGTTGGACAGCCCATATATGGCTGGTGTACACCTGACAGGTGCCCTGTTGTGGAGCAGTCATGGGTATATTTGGGATAGCATGATCAATGCAAACCTTCCACATGCTCATAGAATGCAATTGTCAAGGATTATGCAGAGTGGCCTGTATACTCCCCCAGCATGGGTCCTTTGAAGTCTTCCACCCCAGTCTTTACAAGGGTAAAGTTTGCTTTTGATAAATACACTTTGTTTGCAGTGACAACCTTGCCTGGGGGTGGGGATGGGATATGTATGTCCAGGGAAAGGTGGGTATGGTCAGATATCAACAATGGTCGTCTACCTCTGGTGTGGAACAGTGAGTACCCATGTTGCAGATGGTCAAGTGCAATATGTATTTCCCTTTGTGGCTGTGGTGAGTGGTTGTGCCATAGCACATGGACTCACAAATGGTAGTGGCTGTAGGGTAATGGTGTAGAGGCCTGAGTAGTTCCCACACACAATATACCTGTACCTAACATTAACAACTGGAATGGTGTATGTGAACACCTGCATACCTTGGCACTGTTCCCAGGGAAGCAAAGTGTGTGTCCTGGATGTGGGAGGGGTGGTCCAAACTGGTTGAGTTGTGTGTTACAGGTCCTGTGGTCATGAAGCATGGTATAGAACATAACCTGCCAGAGCGATGTGCATATCTGACCCAGAAGTAGGTGGTTGCAAATGCATATATATGCTATCCCCCACCTGACAGGTAGTACTAGATGTACATACCTCTGTAGAAATAATGATGTCAGCACCCTATAAATACTGCCGATGCAGAACAGATGCCCAGTAATTTGGATAGTGCGCTCTGCTAATGCGTTTCCCTCAAGTGTCATAATATAGTTAGGTAGGGGTTTGAATCCTGCAAATGCTCAGTGTGTGCAAGTCTGTGTGAAGAAATGCCCCTTTTGGCAACTGGGAAAACACACTACAGGATGCACATTCCCCTTTCTAAACACTGATGATGTCAGCACCCTATAAGTATAGCAGGAGAAGAAAAACTTCCCAATAATGTGAATAGCATGCTCTGCTAATACATCCGTCTTGAGTGTCATAGCATAGTTAAGTAGGATTTTGAATCCTGCAAATGGCAAGTTTTTGTGAGGTGGGGTTAGTGTGTGTGAGGGAAATGTGTGAGGGGGGGTTACTGTGTGTGAGGGAAATGTCCCTTTTGGCAACTAGGAGAACACACTACAGGATGCACATTCCCCTTTCTAAACACTGATGATGTCAGCACCCTATAAGTATAGCAGGAGAAGAAAAGCCTCCCAGTAATGTGAATAGTATGCTCCGCTAATGCGTCTGTCTTGAGTGTCATAGTATAGGTAAGTAGGGGTTTGAACCCTGTAAATGGCAAGTGTGTGTGTTTGGAGAAGGGGGGTTAGTGTGTGTGCAGTTCTGTATGAGAAAAATGTCCCTTTTGGCAACTAGGAGAACACACTACAGGATGCACATTCCCCTTTCTAAACACTGATGATGTCAGCACCCTATAAGTATAGCAGGAGAAGAAAAACTTCCCAGTAATGTGAATAGCACGCTCTGCTAATGCGTCTGTCTTGAGTGTCATAACATAGTTAGGTAGGGATTTGAATCCTGCAAGTTTGGGTGAGGGGGGTTAGTGTGTGTGCAATTTTGTGTAAGGGAAATGTCCCTTTTGGCAACTAGGAGAACACACTACAGGATGCACATTCCCCTTTCTAAACACTGATGATGTCAGCACCCTATAAGTATAGCAGGATAAAAAAAACCTCCCAGTAATGCGAATAGCATGCTCTATTAATGCATTCCATCTTGAGTGTCATAACATAATTAGGTAGGGGTTTGAATCCTGCAAGTGTGTTTGTGTGAGGGGGGGTTAGTGTGCGTGCAAGTCTGTGTGAGTAAAATGTCCCTTTTGGCAACTAGGAGAACACACTACAGGATGCACATTCCCCTTTCTAAACACTGATGATGTCAGCACCCTATAAGTACAGCAGGAGAAGAGAAACCTCCCAGTAATACGAATAGTGCGCTCTGCTAATGCGTTTGTCTTGAATGTCATAACATAATTAGGCAGGGGTTTGAATCCTGCAAAAGTGTGTGTGGGGGGGTGGAATTAGGGTGTGTGCAATTACATGTGTGAAAGAACTGACCCTTTTGCCAACCAGTACAACACACCAGCTGCTGCATATTCCAATCTCCACACAGAGATGATGTCAGCACCCTACAAGTACAGCAGAAGAGGGCAAATCCCCCAGTAATGCAAATAGCACGCTCTGCTACTGCGTCTCTCACTACTGTCATAGCACAGTTAGTTATGGCTTTGAATTCCACACATGCCACGTGTTGTTTTGTTACACAGAATGCCCATGTGTGTGGGTTGTTGTTCACAATAATGCATGACTGAGTCATATGTGTCCATGCCTCTGACTGACCTGTATGCTAGTGTTATGTGGTGGACCATAGTGCCCCACGGGCATATCACTGTGACCTTCACCTTGTCCAGCTTGGTGAGCTGGACCTCACTGTACCGGACAATAAAGGTACCTAACACAACTTTAGCAGGTGTGTTGTCTAGCCATACAGGCTGTGACTGTTTGGCACACAGGATTTGTGTGCTATGTGTTGCACGTGCTGTGTTCCGGCTTAACGTATGCCTGTGTGCCAGCTGCAGAGGTGTTTGCTGCTCAGGCAGGATGCTCTTCTGAGGCTCCACAAATGGCCCAGTGTGTTCACATATTTGGATTGCTGTCAGTGTAGGTCTACATCAGACTGGTATTGTAGTCACTGTAGTATGTCATGCCACCTGACAGGTTATGCCAGTACTGGGTTCAGAGTGCTTAGTCCCCAGTTTGGCTATGTGGTTGCATCTCATACATGTGTTGTACGTCCATGTGTAGGGGAGAGGATTGACTGTGTACATGTGGCAGCTGTGACATTGCCACATGACCCACATATTCCACAACTGTACCATAGAGGTGACTGACAAGTGACCTTTGCACATGCTACCATAGTATTGTAATTGCCATGGTGATTAACAGCACATAGGGCCAATGGGGAACAAGGTACATAGGTTCATAGGTTCATAGGTTCATAGTTTCATAGTTTCATAATATAGTACTAGGCTATCTGCCCTGGGGCATTTGTAAGCCTAGCCATAGTGATGTGGCTTTTGCCACCCCATGAAATGGTACAAAAATGTACAGAATAAATTTAGAATACTGTGCCTCTGTCTAGTAGTGACACAATGAAGGTCCCCTTATATAATAGAATTAGTTTACTGTGCCCCTGTCTAGCAGTGACACAGATGTGACCCCTGGGGTAAACTTACGATCTATTTCAGAATGAACTAACAAACCACACTCATAACTTAAATACACATATAATTAACATCCTATCATTATTAAAAATTACCAATTAAACTAATTCACTCAATTTTAAAGACATACAACTATATTAAAAAGTGATACTTTATAAAATGTGTAAACAAATCAAATCATTACTTTTGTTTACCTTTAGTTTTTGATTTTTTAAAAAACATTTCATGTTTATCGAATCATTAAGACCAGGCGAATGATCTGCCTTTAATTTTATTTGCCACTCTGCCTCCCTTTGTAACAACAAATTTTTAAAATCACCTTCCCTCCAATCCTTATAACAAACTTCTAAAATTGAAAATAAAAATTTATGAAAGGCTTCACATACCAACGAATGTTTAAAGAGGGCATTATTGGAATCCTTACTTTTAATTGAATACAAATGCTCTCTAATACGTGTTCTTAACTCCCTGGTTGTCATGCCTACATAAAATGCAGGGCATGATGAACACTGGGCAATATAAACCACACCAGCACTACGACAATTAACGTAACCTGGAACAGCAAACACCATTTCAGAAGTACATACTGAAATGTATGGACCAACGGCTATATATCTACACATATTGCAGTCATTGCAACAATGCATTCCCTTCCTAATTGTGTTAATTCTTGATCTCTCAACCTTATGTTGTCCTAAAATATATTTTAAACTATTATCATTTCTTTGCACAAATGCTGGTTTATCACCTAAAATTTCAAACATTTCCGCATTCCCTCTAATAACTCGCCAATTTTTTGTAATAATATTTTTAATTTCATTGCTATCTGAATTCATACCAAGTGTACACATTATATTGTTATTCTGCAAAGTACTATTTGTTTTAATGCCTCCTACAATAATAGTATCTTTACTTAAATTTAATAATGGCCGAAAGTCATTCTTACGTCTACTAAAAATATTATTAGCTATTTCCTGTAATTGTGTTGGAGGGTAGCCTCTACAACTAAATAAAGATTTTATGAAATCAAACTAATCAATGACATCAGATTCTTTTGATGTCATCCTGCTAGCTCTGATGAACTGGCCTTTGGGAATGTTGGAAATAATATGTATCGGATGTCCACTTTTATAATGTAAGTAGCCATTATTAAAAGTATTTTTTCTATGAATAGTACTATGTATTCTCATCTCTTCTTGATCCCACCTTAAATTAACATCCAAAAAATCCACTTTGTTACCTTTACCACCGATAACAAATTTTATATATGTGGATAAGGAATTGATATACTCAAGAAATGCATCGTTATCAATATCATTCTGATCTAAAATGAAGAATAAATCATCAATAAAGCGACACACAAATACTATTTTAAATCTACTCATCAACAATGGCATAAATTGTTGTTCCCACATTGCCATAACAACATTTGCATACGCGGGGGCAGCCGGAGAACCCATCGCTGCTCCTTTACATTGTCTATAATAAGTTTTATCAAAAAGAAAAAAAATTATTTTCTAAAATTAATTCCAAAAATCTACAAATTAATGAAATAGTATTTGTAGAAAAACCTTTATAATGTTTAGACAAAAACTCCTGTACTGCCTCAATACCTTGAACTTGCGGAATACAGGTATATAATGACACAACATCCACTGTGAGCATTAAATGTTTGTTAGGATTAAACCTGAATGTGGAAAGAAATACATTTAATTTGGTCAAGAAGTGCCAAGAATCACGCAAATAAGATCTTTCATCCAAAATAATGGGTCCCAATAAAGCATCTATGACTAACGTTAAACCTTCTGTAATTGAATGAGATGAGGACACAATCGGTCTAAAAGGTGGATTAAATAATGATTTATGACATTTGGGAATCCCAAAAAAAACTCCAATGCGTGGTTGATCTATGACACAAAATTCATAAAGTTCATGACTGATGTCACCATCCATTAAAGCCTCATATAAATATGAGTGTATGCTGCATTGACGTTTATGAATTTCTGAAAGTGAAATAGTAACATATTCATGCTCATTATCTAAAAGTTTCAATATACCTTCAGTATACGCTTCTTTAGTCATTATTACTATATTATTCCCTTTATCACTTTTCATGAATCTGTATATACCATTCAATGATTTAAGTTTTTGTAAGGCTTTGTTCTCTGCAACTGTCAGATTATAATAACATTTACGTCTATTGCTCAACAAAACATCAATATCTTGTATACACAATTCTTCAAAGGTAAATAAAGTATGATGCAATCTGGGACAGAACTTAGAAGGTTTGCAAAATACTTTGTTATTCATAGTAATGTCATGTAATAAAAAGTGTAAATTCAACTTTCGTACATATTTTTTAACATCCACAACAGTCTTTACATAATTGGCTTTAGACTGAGGTACAAAATTCAGACCCAATTTGAGAATATTCATCTCATCCGACGAGAAAGCATGGTCAGTCAAATTGATGACACTAAAGTGACTAGAGTTCAAATCTACGTTTCGTCCCCCGATGAAAGAGAGTTCAGAAAAGTCCGACTCCTTGTTAGCACAGTTTTTGCTGAGTTTAAATGTTTTTTATTTTGCACAATGTTAGATACCGTGACTTGATTTGATGCAACATCTTGATTACACCCAACATTCAATTTATTACTGATGTTAGTATCAGAGACATTGCCACTAATCTTGTTTACAAGTTCAGAACTAGGACCATTTTCCTTATCAACAGATATATTGTCCGTATCTACAGCTTCACTGTTAGTTTGAACTGACCTCCTGATGTTACATAGGTCTATGCCTGTAGTAGGAGCTAACGGTGGAAAATGTTTATCATATGAGCGAAACCATTCACTTTCAGTAACTTTTTCTACACCATTAGTAACTTGTACATTTTTAACACTAGAGGGTTAATTAACCCCCTTATATATTCTGTTGAATTTGTTACCAGAAACAAAGTTCGTGAAAACAGTATTTGTTTCATACGCCTGTATATCACGCAACAACTTATTATGCTTCCTGTTAATGTTCTCCTTAGTAGATTGGTCCAAGTCCTGTATTAATTTGTTGAACAAGTCGCTGACATTATCATTATCAAATTGTTTTTTAAAAAACAACTCTAGATTGATGATTTCTTGTTTTAATACTTCCAATTTTCTGTTGTTATTATCCACTAATAACTTAAGAAAACTCAGTCCAGCACTATTAAAAAACTCAGTCAAAGTCTTGAAAAACGGGTCGCCTACTTGTACACCATTCGGGCATTTAAAAAAAGTAAGCCCTTCGGAATTATATGTAACTCAATACACCTTGCAAAATAACAATTCTCATAATAAATAGAATTGTACCTTTGCAGTAGTTTAGAAAGATGCTCTCGTTTGTCCGTAAATTCAAAATGCCATGGCGTATCTTTGGATGGAAACTCTCCTTGTCTACCCAGCAAACTGAACGGATTGTCTGCACGGTCTAAGAAGTGACTCACCGTCGCTCGACCAATGATGCTATGTTGATTCGACTCCCCGTTCCTCACGCCGGTAGTAGTGCGTTGTTGATTCCTCTCACCATTCCTTATACTAGCAGTTGTAGCCTTCTTTTCAGTACCCGATGTATTATCAAGACAAATGACTGTGTCTAGTTCTTGAAACGAGCCATCCGGGCTTGATGACTTAACAGCTGGGCTTTTCATATTAGCGTTCGCAACCAAAAACTGCAATGACCTTTTGATTTCTGTTAAAACGTTAATTAGTAAAGTACCTAGGTTTGCTTGTTCCGTAGATGGAGTCGGATACATACTCATATTCAATAACGGATCCTCTGCTGCTGCTTCTGCCATGGTACACGCCAAGCCAATAAACCAGAATACCAAACAATAACAAATAAAAAAACTCAAAACTTGGCAAATGCAGCTACTCTTGAAAACAGTAATGAAAAAGACAGGAAATAGCGTAATATTCTCTTTATTACCGCTTTCGTCCGTAGACTTCTTCAGAATGAACTAACAAACCACACTCATAACTTAAATACACATATAATTAACATCCTATCATTATTAAAAATTACCAATTAAACTAATTCACTCAATTTTAAAGACATACAACTATATTAAAAAGTGATACTTTATAAAATGTGTAAACAAATCAAATCATTACTTTTGTTTACCTTTAGTTTTTGATTTTTTAAAAAACATTTCATGTTTATCGAATCATTAAGACCAGGCGAATGATCTGCCTTTAATTTTATTTGCCACTCTGCCTCCCTTTGTAACAACAAATCAGATCTTATTTGCGTGATTCTTGGCACTTCTTGACCAAATTAAATGTATTTCTTTCCACATTCAGGTTTAATCCTAACAAATATTTAATGCTCACAGTGGATGTTGTGTCATTATATACCTGTATTCCGCAAGTTCAAGGTATTGAGGCAGTACAGGAGTTTTTGTCTAAACATTATAAAGGTTTTTCTACAAATACTATTTCATTAATTTGTAGATTTTTGGAATTAATTTTAGAAAATAATTTTTTTCTTTTTGATAAAACTTATTATAGACAATGTAAAGGAGCAGCGATGGGTTCTCCGGCTGCCCCCGCGTATGCAAATGTTGTTATGGCAATGTGGAACAACAATTTATGCCATTGTTGATGAGTAGATTTAAAATAGTATTTGTGTGTCGCTTTATTGATGATTTATTCTTCATTTCAGATCAGAATGATATTGATAACGATGCATTTCTTGAGTATATCAATTCCTTATCCACATATATAAAATTTGTTATCGGTGGTAAAGGTAACAAAGTGGATTTTTTGGATGTTAATTTAAGGTGGGATCAAGAAGAGATGAGAATACATAGTACTATTCATAGAAAAAATACTTTTAATAATGGCTACTTACATTATAAAAGTGGACATCCGATACATATTATTTCCAACATTCCCAAAGGCCAGTTCATCAGAGCTAGCAGGATGACATCAAAAGAATCTGATGTCATTGATGAGTTTGATTTCATAAAATCTTTATTTAGTTGTAGAGACTACCCTCCAACACAATTACAGGAAATAGCTAATAATATTTTTAGTAGACGTAAGAATGACTTTCGGCCATTATTAAATTTAAGTAAAGATACTATTATTGTAGGAGGCATTAAAACAAATAGTACTTTGCAGAATAACAATATAATGTGTACACTTGGTATGAATTCAGATAGCAATGAAATTAAAAATTATTACAAAAATTGGCGAGTTATTAGAGGGAATGCGGAAATGTTTGAAATTTTAGGTGATAAACCAGCATTTGTGCAAAGAAATGATAATAGTTTAAAATATATTTTAGGACAACATAAGGTTGAGAGATCAAGAATTAACACAATTAGGAACGGAATGTATTGTTGCAATGGCTGCAATATGTGAGATATATAGCCGTTGGTCCATACATTTCAGTATGTACTTCTGAAATGGTGTTTGCTGTTCCAGGTTACGTTAATTGTCGTAGTGCTGGTGTGGTTTATATTGCCCAGTGTTCATCATGCCCTGCATTTTATGTAGGCATGACAACCAGGGAGTTAAGAACACGTATTAGAGAGCATTTGTATTCAATTAAAGTAAGGATTCCAATAATGCCCTCTTTAAACATTCGTTGGTATGTGAAGCCTTTCATAAATTTTTATTTTCAATTTTAGAAGTTTGTTATAAGGATTGGAGGGAAGGTGATTTTAAAAATTTGTTGTTACAAAGGGAGGCAGAGTGGCAAATAAAATTAAAGGCAGATCATTCGCCTGGTCTTAATGATTCAAACATGAAAATTTTTTAAAAAAACTAAAGGTAAACAAAAGTAATGATTTGATTTGTTTACACATTTTATAAAGTATCACTTTTTAATATAGTTGTATGTCTTTAAAATTGAGTGAATTAGTTTAATTGGTAATTTTTAATAATGATAGGATGTTAATTATATGTGTATTTAAGTTATGAGTGTGGTTTGTTAGTTCATTCTGAAGAAGTCTACGGACGAAAGCGGTAATAAAGAGAATATTACGCTATTTCCTGTCTTTTTCATTACTGTTTTCAAGAGTAGCTGCATTTGCCAAGTTTTGAGTTTTTTTATTTGTTATTGTTTGGTATTCTGGTTTATAAACTTACGATCTCCCATCCACTCATCAAGATTTTTCTTGAAGAGAGTCAGTGAGGGGCTCTGCCTAATACGAACTGGGATCTTGTTGCAAAGCATGAGAAGCCTCTGGGTTATGAATCTATCCCTCCAGCATGTCCTATTCATACTTGTGCCGAGGTTTAAGCCTTTATCTCTCGTGGTCCTGATGGATTTGGATTTTTTTGAGGTGGAGCATGTCCATCAGATTCTGATTGGACATGACCTTGTACGTCAGGCAGAGATCACCTCTGAGCAGGGGGTATGCTACTGAATAGAGCTGAAGTTTCTTTAGTCTGGCAGAATAAGACATATGTTGGAGACCCTTGATCCTCTTGGTGAGGTACTTTTGTGGTCTCTCCAGCTGTTGCAAATGCTGGGTGAGGTACATACCAAATAGGGCATTGTACTCAATCATGGGTCTGATGAGGAGGAATATAGGGATTCACATCCTTGGATCTGGATGTGAATCCCTTCATGATGAGGTGTGCAAGGTAGAATGTTTTCTAACCACTTTGGCAACGTGGGTGTCAAATGAGAGGTCACTGTCGACTTGGGTCCCTAGGTCTCTGATTACTTTTTCCATACTCAGTGGGTTGCTGTCTATGTGATAATTTGTGGGTACTTTGTTTTTCCCATAGGGGATGACTATACATTTTTTGGCATTTAGTTTAAGGCCGTGACTCAGGCACCAGTTGTCCATTTCTGTGAGGCCTTTTTGTAGGATGTATGTGTCCACTGGTGTATCGACTATGGCGCCTAGTTTGCAGTCATCTGCGAACTTTGTCAGCCACAACCCTCCCATGTTTGCTTTAACATCTGAGAAATAAATGCCTAACAAGAGGGGTCCCAGGACAGATCCCTGTGGGACACCACTTGTGACTGGCTTTGAGTCATACTAGGCTATCTACCCTAGGGCATTTATAAGCCTAGCCAGAGTGTGTTTGGCTTTCGCCACCCATTTTAAATTTATTTTGCTATGCCCTTTTTCGAGGTTAGTATACTGTGCCTCTGTCTAACAGTGACACAGAAGTGGTACCTGGGGTAAACCTATGATCTCCCATCCACTCATCAAGATTCCTCTTGAAGAGAGTCAATGAGGGACTATGCCTAACCTGGACTGGGATTTTATTCCAGAGTGAAGGGAGCCTCTGGGTTATGAATCTGTCCGTCCAGCATGTCCTATTTATTTCAGTGCTGAGGTTCAAGTCTCTCGAGCGCGTAGCTCGATGTTATTTGGATTTTCTGAAGTGCAGCATGTCCATTAATTCCGGGTTGGACATGGCTTCACACGTCAGGCACAGATCGCCTCTGAACAGGCGGTATTCCACTGAGTAGAGCTGGAGTTTCTTTAACCGGGCAGCATATGGCATCTGTTTGAGCCCTTTGATCCTCTTAGTGAGGTACTTTTGGGGTCTTTCCAGTTGCTGCAGGTGTCTGGTAAGGTACATCCCAAAAGGGGCATTGTACTCAATTATGGGCCTGATGAGGGATGAGTAAAGAGGCACGATGACCTCCCCTGATCTAGATGTGAATCCCTTCATGATTAGTTGGGCTATATAAAATGTTTTTCTAACCACTTTGGCCATGTGGTTGTCAAATGAGAGATTGCTATCAACTTGGGTCCCCAGGTCCCTAATTACTTCTTCTGTACTTAATGGATTACCACCTATGTGGTAATTTGTGAGCACTTCGTTTTGCCAAAGGGATGACTATACACTTTTGGCATTTAGCTTGAGGCCATGGCTCTGGCACCAGTTGTCTGTTTCTATGAGGCCCTTTTGGAGGATGCTTGTGTCGGCTGGAGAGTCGATTATGGCGCCCAGTTTTCAGTCATCTGCAAACTTGGTCAGCCACAGTCCTTCCGTGTTGGCCTGTACCTCGAAAATATATACCGAACAAGAGAGGTCCCAGGACTGAGCCTTGTGGGACACCACATGTAACTGGTTTGGAGTCTGACATGGCTCCAGCAATTCTAACCATGTGGGTTCTGTCCTTGAGCCAGTTTGCAATCCATCTAGTGACATAGGGGTTTATATTTAAGCTGGTGAGCTTATCTATAATGCCAGTGGGGTATTGTGTCGAAGGCTTTTGCAAGGTCCAGGTAGGCTGTGTGGACCACCTTCCCCTCGTCAATAGCCTTGGTGACTGTTTCAAAGAAATCAACCAGGTTTAAGAGGCAGGATCTGCCCTTAACAAAGCCAAACTGGGTAGGATCCAGTGTCTGTAGGTCCCCAATATCTTTATTTATGAGGTCCATGATGATCCTTTCCATAGCTTTGCAGACCAAGCTAGTCAGGCTTATGGGGCGATAGTTTCCAGGATCCATTGAGGCACCACCTTTATGGAGAGGGACCACTGTTGCTTTACGCCACTCTTTGGGCACATATCCTGTAGTAAGGCTGAGATTGAACAGTAGTGTTATGTTTGGGTTTAGCTCTTCTTGGAGTTCATGTAGGACACAGCCCGGGACACCGTCTGGTCCAATTGATGATGTGTCTTCTGCTTTGGAGAGGGCGGCTCTTACCTGAGCATCTGAGATATCAGGGGGGCAGGACTCTGCTGTTATAGATATTTGCCCTTTTGGTGTGGTGGCGGGGGAGAAGTTTGCACTGAACCTGTCAGCTAGGATGTTGGCAATGTCTGTGGGTTCAGTGTATTGTCATTTTGGACTAATTCTGAGCATATCTGGGAATTACCACCCAGGTTCCTAACATAACTACAGAAAGCCTTGTGATTATCCTTAGTGTCCTGTGCAATATTTCTCTTGAAGCTGGCCTTAGACAATTTTATGAGTGCCCTTAGTTTTATGCTAATACTGATCAGTGATGCCTCCCCTTTTTGGGATTTTGCTCTATCATTTAGTAGCTTCCTCCTTCTATTGTATAGTTTGTTTATGGCTGGGGTCCACCAGACAGGACGTCTGCCTTTGGAGGATTGGGTCCTGGTTTTATTTAGGATCACATGATCCATGCATTCCTGAAGGTGCTCATAGAATGTGTTTATAAAGGAGTCTGCGGTTTGGGCCGTATTTTCCACAGGCCCGGGGGCTTTGAAGGATTCCACCTTGGTTTTGAGGAGTGTAAAATTTGCTTTAGAGAAGTTTTTCACTGTGGTTTTCTGTGCAGGGGGTGGGGTCGGGATGTGAATATCCAGTGAGATTAGTTTATGGTCTGATCTTACCAGTGAGGGATACACTTCTGGTCTGGAGCATAGAGTCCCCCTGTTGGTGATGATCAGGTCCAGTATGTATTCCCCTCTTGTGGGAGTGGTAACAAGTTGTTCCATACCATTTGAGTTTATAAATTCTAGGAACCCTTGGGCTAGGGTGTTGGAGCTAGAGTAATGCTCCCAGTCTATGTTTGTGTAGTTGAAGTCACCCAATATAATGGTGTTTGGAGAGACCTTCATATTTTCCAGTGTTCTCAGGAAGGCCGTGTGGGGTTCCTGGGTTTGGGAGGGTGGTCTGTAGCAGGCTATAAACTGGAAGGCAGTTTTACCCACTGTTAGTTGCACATGGATAGTCTCTGATGCTTCGTGCTTTGCCACCAACCTGGAGGTGTGGGTATCTTTGATGAATATCGATACTCACTCTCCTTTTGTGGTTCAGTCCATGTTTTAGGGCTGAAAAGCATTGTATGAGGTATAACCTGGTAGTGCTGGTGTGCTCTCAGGAGCCCTGAGCCAGGTCTCTGTTACTGCACAGATATTGATGTTCTCCATGCTAAGGAGAGTTTAGAGTGCATGCATCTTGAGGTTTAGACTTCTGGCATTGAGTAGCATTACTCTTAGTTTCTTATCCCTTGTGATACCTATGGAGGTGGGTTTGTCTTTTGAGCCTTGCCTAAAAAAGGCACTATGGGGGTAGCAAGAGCCTTTGCCAATATCCGAAAGCCCAGGGGTGACAGGTGCAAGCCGTCCCTAGCAAAGCAGGTGGTTCAACAGAAGGTGAGTATGTGAGGGTGTAGTGCCTGTGATTAGTTAGCACTGGCATATATGACTGCTCACGTAGACAAATGCCAGGTAAGTCATATGCAATGTGTCACAGGCAATGTGCATGTGAACAGGACAAACAGTGATGTTCTGTCAAGTGAGACATAGACATACATATAGTAAGCTATGCAGATGTCACTAGGAGTCCACAGAAGCTCTGTAACTCTGCATTACAGGTGGGATCAGTGTTCCAGGGTAACTGCAATCAAACATGCATGCA
>NC_056747.1:1319983918-1320029831 GCF_019279795.1 Protopterus annectens | reverse complement strand
TTTGTATGATTTTCCTTTTTAGTTTAACTGCACTGGTACAGTTTTGAGCATATTCCATTAATTGTCAAAGGTGTGTTGGACTTAAACATTTTCGACTTATGACAAACCCCCAGGAATGTAAGCTATTCATAATTAGAGGAGCACCTGTATTTTAAAAGTTATGTTAGATGCTTCTATGATAAAGACAGCATAAATTAGAGCTGTAAATCAACTGAATGTATAGCACACCTGATAAATACAATAAAGCATACAGCACTTAGGATATGTAGATCATGGTTCGAGTCCCATATTTTTCTTTTAATGATAAAATTAATAAACAGGTTTTACAATAATAATGCATGTTGGGCTTTGCCTCTGTTGTTTGCACATTGCTCACCTGTGCAGAAACATAGATTAATGCTGCAGAGAATGAGACATTGTCAAATTCCAAAAAGATACATTGTTACATCTTTTGGCTTTTATCACACAAACACGCTAAGCGGAGTAGAGCGTGGGTCAGCATGCACACACAATGCCTGCAGTTCCATGACATCTGCAGACAATAAGAAGAAACTGTCAATTTCAAAAAGATACATTGTTATATCTTTTGCTTTCCATCACACAAACATGCCAAGTGGCATTGTGCGGCAGTCAGCATGCATACACAACACCTGCAGTGAAGTGAGACGTTGTCAATTTCAAAATGATACATTGTTACACGTTTGGTCTTCCATTGTGTAAACAAGCTAAGCAGCATTGCATGACCATCAGCTCCCATACACAGTAATGAATATAAAAAATATACCTGCTGCCTAGCTCTCCCTGTGGCAACAGGTGTAAGTTAATGGCCACAATACAGGTGAGCCAGAGTTGTAATTTATTTAAAAATTAACAACATAAAAATAATTATACATAAAAATAATAATGTATATCAGGTGGATTGACTATACACATTATATCATATATATGTCTAACTTTGGGTATAAATACAATTATGGTTCTACAATAAGACAATTATTTTCTGAACTTATATGTCACACAAATACATGGTTAACCACTCAACTCTTTAATGTGTATGTATAACTAATGAGCATATCTGACAAACAAGTCCTTAGTGGCAATCAATACTCTGGACAATAATGAGTATAAAAAATGCACCTGTTGCCCAGCCTTCCCTGTGGCATCTGGTATAAGTTCCTGGTCACAATACAAATGAAACTGGATTATAATCTAGCCTACTCTCAAATTTATTAATGCTGCTCCACTCAATTTAAAAAATAAATAACAATATGCAGATAATTATACATAACAATCCCCCCAGATTCCCTGTCCTTCCATGCAGGGCTTGCTTAGTCCTGCATGGAAGCAGCCGTTTAGGAGCAGGATGGCAGTATGTCATGCATATCAATGAAGGCACACTGCCTGAGCTCCTAAATGGACATGGAGCATGTACGAGTGCAGGGGGTGAATATACATGCCCCTGCAATCAAGAACAGCAGTTTAGGAATAAGAGTGAGTGTGACCACTCATAGGTGTTTGCATACCCCCAGCAACATTCCCCCCAAGTTTATAAGAGCAATAGTTAAAACATGAAATATAAAGAAGTTCTTTTTTTTAATGAAACAGATTAAATTTAACTATAGGTGAGCAAGTTTGCCCATCGCTTAGCTACATTTAATGCAGCTTAAATGGCACGAGAGGATAAAAAGCAAGATATATGCAAATGAAGCAATACTGCAGTAGTGTAGTGGGCAGAGCATTCACCTTACGAGCAGTCATTCCTGGTTCGAGTCCCACTCCAATACATTCCATTTTCCATGTCAAATCACTTTATGACCAATACTTTTTGTTGCATAACCTACTAAATAACATGTATTTGTGAACTAGAGTACTGCATTAAATGCAGCTGTGAGGTGTCAGTATCATAATGTTGCAAAGTCCACAGATAATCACATGTGCCCCATACAGTATATGTACACAGGAATCAGGGATACAAATGGAAGGTAAAATGTGCAATGAATGATAAATCCATACAGTTTCCAAACCCACCACCTTCCCAAAAACCATTTGACATTACTGTCTAAATTAGTGTGGTGGTAAGTGGGAGTAAGCACTATTAAGCAAGAGTAAGCATACTTAAGCAGTAATAAGTGGGTTTAAGCCCATAGGCATGGGGGTAAGCAATGCACACACAGCTTAAGCAATATTGAAGCTAACTCTCTGTAAGCATGTTTAATCGGAGGTTAGCATTGCTTACCCTTGTGCAAACCTGTGCAAACCCGCTTACAATGGCTTAAAAGTGCCTTAATCACTCTGTATGCAACAGCCGCTGTTCTGACCAAAAACAAAATAAACAGCCCTTGCAGGTCTTTAAACCAGGACCCTGTACACTATAGTCACAGCAGTTAACCACTAAGCCATCACAGTAGTACAAAAGATTGAGGTATCACAAAACAGAACCTCACTATAGGAAAATCAAAATGAATATGTGAAAGGAATCTATATACGGTTTTATGTTGTATAACCTACTACATAACATAAATATGTGAAGTGGAGTACTGCATTAAGCCCAGATGTGAGATTTCATTGTAATAAAATGTTGAAATCCCCTAATAAAACAAGGACCCCATACAGTGTACGTAGACATGAATCATGGATACCAAACATATATATAACATGTAGAAAATTCTCAGACACAAAAAGCCCAGTAGGAAAGGTAACTGGAATAAAAAACAGGGCCACAAGCAGAACAGATGCAAAGAACATCTTGTATCACAAAGCAGGGAAACTCATGCATGTAGAGCTTGCAAAGCCTGCCTAGTATTTGGCCAGTTTATATGGTGATGCATCCCATTTCTAAGGAGCCTATAGAGCTCTCATTCTATGCAGATTGTTCCACTAGAAACATAGTATATATGGCAAAATGTAAACTATGTGAATGTTTCTATGTTGGAAAAACGAATCGTATGTTGAAGGAGAGGGTACTGGAACACCTTAATGACATACGTAATAAGAAACTGACTAATGCACTGGCAAAGCATGTCTTAGAAGCAGGAGACAACCATAGTTTTAAATTCTTAGTGCTAAAAATATTAGAAAATTTAAGAGAAGGTGATGTGAGTAATGAAACAGAATGTGTGGAACTCAGGTGGATAATTGATTTTAAAACATATGCCCCTCCAGGTCTGAACAGTGCCGTCTCTTTAAAACCTGTTCTTAGGAAAAGGAATTTGCCTCATTAACTAAATTGGTATCATTGGCTGTAGTAAAGTATAAATGCATCTTGAATAATTGTCTTTGTATTAAGGTCTGAGGAAGCAGGCAACTGTGAAAGCGCTTACCTATACTGTTTGTTTGTGGACTATTAAAGAATTTAAAGTGTTTTACCCTACTCTCAGCAATTGACAACTTTTTTTGCTGTAGCATATACTTTTCTTGGTTTGTCTGATACCAGTGGCACTCTATATTTTTTACAATGTGTTCTTTCTGTTTATCTACTGGTGTTATGACTGAGAGTTTGGGACTAGAGACATTTTTAAGTCCTGATGGAATATTGAATAGAATACAGTCAAATGATGGAATTATACTGGAAACAAGTGTTAATTTATCCAAGATGACCATAAATCCCCTTATCTGTGTTTTGATGAAGTGGATATGGTGGATTTAAATGTAGTCTATGATGAAATGGCACTGTTTAAGAAGACATTGAGAGAACTGGAAGATAAAATGTATAAGCACAAAAGATTATTGTGGCAATGCTACCACTTTGAGGCTGCTATTCATCATAAAATAGTCCCCAGAGGGCTCCGAGTGCTGAATATGCCCTCCTATGGTGACAGCCTGCCTGAACTCTTGAAAAGATGGTAAGTATTGAATCTGCAGCTAAGTCTGGATTACATGGCTTTATTAAATGAATACTTTCAACCAGAGGAAGAGTCTCTAGCCAGTGAGATTAATGACTTAACTTTATACTTGTCCAGCTCATTTAAAGGAGAAGTATACATGCAGCTAATTGATGAACTTTTTTTGAATATTTCCCTTTTTGAAAGGAAACAGGAGAAAGAGAAAATAAAAAAGCTACGAAGTGATTTAGTAGATTTCCGTGATGGGAATGTCTTCTCGTGGCCGAGAAACAACACATTAGCTTAGCATATAACGTCATCGACAGCGCACACATTATTGAGGCCAACAAGCAGCAATATGCAACAACAATGTGGTAATACACAATGGGCAGTGGAAACCGCTATGTGAAAACAGTTTGATAAACAGAAGGAGCATTCTGTAAATGGTAGTGTCACCATAGCTCAGAAACCAGCAGAAGAAATAAATTTATTGGAAGGCAGCAGAGATAGAGCTAATATCTTGAATGAGCATCTCGAAGATCTAGGACAAGCCAATGTACGAGTGGGTGATATTAACAAGAGGAATATTGCAACAGTTGGTGTGGATATGGTTTGAAAAAATGTAAGTACTGTTGTTTGTGCTTCTAGGATGGAAGGAGTGCACGTTGATATTGATTCACAAACAGACATTGCACAAGATGGTATAGTTGCTGGTAATACTGGCACAGCTACTACAGCTTTGAACATGATGGCTATCCCCAATAATATAATAGAAGGGGAAGTTAATGACTTTGATGATTATGGTACTGATAAAGACGTAGTGTCATTAAGTGGTCTTATGAAAGAATCTAACAATCAAGCAGTAAGACCAAAAGTGCAGACCAAGCTAAGTATAGTGACTGCCTCAAATGATAGATTGTCTTTGGCTTTTTTGGAGGAAGCCCTGCCTATAAGACAAGAAAAGGGAATAGGAAGGTCACGCAGTCACAAGACAGAATTGAGATCGAGAGCAGATCCTCCACCTGTGGTGAAAGGTTCAAGTGCATTGGGCCCACAGACACACAATCGAAGATAACTGATCTAGTTTTTAATCTGTCTTCCACTGAACTGACATGAGAACAAATGATAGCGCTAAATAAAGGCCTGTCATTTATACCTGCTACTAAACTTGATTTAGTGGAAACAATTTTAGAATTAAAAATGTTTGCAAGAAATGTGATGTTAAAAACAGTTTTTATAGATGAGCATAGTGCTTCCAATGATGACAATGTTTTTAAGAAACCCAATACTTTTATACCAGACAATTCACCAGCAATGGAGGCTTTTATTAATTTATGTGAAGATGACTTAAGGAAAGATTTTAGTGGAGGTAGTAAATTGATTTTTTTTAACTTGTCTTGTAAGGAATATGAGACCTTAAATTCATTAGTGAGAGACGAGCACTTGCTTATCAGACAGGCAGACAAAGGAGGTGGCATGTGGTTTTAGACAAACAGGTTTATATGGAAAGAATGTATGACATGCTTCATGACAGAAAAGTGTATGCAGTTCTACAGAAATAGGTGAATGGCATCATAAATAAGTTGAATTTCTACCTGTATGATATGCTGATGACAGATTTAATAGATTATTCATTGTACACATAGTTCTCTGTTGAGCACCCTACTATACCTGTGATATATGGTTTGCCTAAAATCCACAAAGATCCTAGACACCCACCCTTCAGAACCATAGTATCCGGCAGAGGTTGGCTCACGAAGCCAATGTCCATATATGCCGAGAAACAACTTTGATGGGTTTTGGATAAAATAGAAACAGTGTTGAGGGATAGTAAGCAGTTTTTAAAACATCTGTTCATTTGAGCGAGGCATAGAAATGAGGAAGCAATCAAAAAATCTTTTTTGTAACCCTAGATGTCAATTCTCTGTTCACGGTAATTCCTAATGAAGAAGGGGTTGAGAATGTGAGGCAACTTCTTGTACGAGAAACTAGGTATAGTAATACAAAGGTAAATATGATCTGCACTGTGTTAGACATGATTCTAGAAAATAATGTTTTTCTCTTTGAACATGAATATTTCCTTCAGATTGTAGGTGTTGCTATGGGTACAGCATGTGCCAACACATATGCAAATTTGGTTCTTGCAAACTGGGAAAAGGAAATAACTTTTAACAATGATAGTTTCAAGGAGAACATCACCTTCTATAAACGCTTTATGGATGATATTTGTTTTATCTGGCATGGTGAATTACTGGAATTGAAAGAATTTGTAGTTTTTGGAGAGTAGCACCGTTTTTTTTGTCCTTTACCCTGCATTATTCTGAAGATGAAATTCATTTTCTAGATATGTTGATTACCAAAAACATGTTGGGTAATCTCTCCATCAAGCAGTATAGGAAGGAATGTAGGAAAAATAGTATAATACAGCATACTAGTATGCATCTCAGTCATACTACTAGGAATGTAGTTAAGAATCAGGTACTAAGGTGTAGGAGACTGCATACGGCTGCAGAACTCCTAAGGGAAGCTTTGAATGGACTTACATCTGACCTTATGGACAGGGGTTATAAACCTGAGGAAATAAAAAAGGGTATGGAGGCTGATAAACTGGATAGAACAAAAACTAGACCATATTATTCAGAACAAACCCATTGAAGAAGGGAGAGGGATAACATCTAGTATGAAGATGAAGAATAGGATAAGTCTGACTTATTCATCAGGGGTTGATAGAGTTTGTGAGGTAGTGAAAAGAAACTGGCCATCTTTTTAGTAGATCCTAAAATAAGCATGGTAATAGACTCTACCCCTAGGTTTAGTTTTAAAAACTGTAAAAACCTGAAGCAGCGACTTTGTTACAAGCAGAACAGATGCAAGGAACATCTTGCATCACAGCGCAGGGGAACTCATGCATGTAGAGCTTGCAAAGCCTGCCCTAGTATTTGGCCAGTTTGTATGGTGATGCATCCCATTTCTAAGGAGCCTATAGAACTCTCATTCTATGCAGATTGTTCCACTAGAAACATAGTATATATGACTAAATGTAAACTATGTGAATGTTTCTATGTTAGAAAAACTAATCGTATGTTGAGGGAGAGGGTACTGGAACACCTTAATGATATACGTAATAAGAAACTGACTAATGCACTGGCAAAGCATGTCTTAGGAGCAGGAGACAACCATAGTTTTAAATTCTTAGTGCTACAAAAAAATCTTAGAAAATTTAAGAGAAGGTGATGTGAGTAATGAAACAGAATGTGTGGAACTCAGGTGGATAATTGATTTTAAAACATATGCCCCTCCAGGTCTGAACAGTGCCGTCTCTTTAAAACCTGTTCTTAGGAAAAGGAATTTGCCTCATTAACTAAATTGGTATCATTGGCTGTAGTAATGTATAAATGCATCTTGAATAATTGTCTTTGTATTAAGGTCTGAGGAAGCAGGCAACTGCGAAAGCACTTACCTATACTGTTTGTTTGTGGACTATTAAAGAATTTAAAGTGTTTTACCCTGCTCTCAGCAATTGACAACTTTTTTTGCTGCAGCATATACTTTTTTTGGTTTGTCTGATACCAGTGGCACTCTATATTTTTACAATTTGCCCATTGGTATACCTCTTTAAACAATATCAACCACAGGTAAGCAGGTTTGTCCATAGCTTAGCATTTTCAAAACTGTCCAATCATGGCAAAGTGTGGGAAACTGGCCCTATTTAAATCCAACCAGCAGAAATACATCTCATAACTGGTTTCAGCTTCCTCCTGTAGGCACTATGTCTGGTATGGGAAAGGGTGTGCACTTTTGGCCGCAGAACTGGGGCATCCAGGAGTCCAGAGTCATGGCAGAACTCCTTGTGAAAGACCATGACCAGAGACTGCTGCAGGGCCAGTAAAAGGGTTCCTAATACAAAGCGGAAGCCTGGGATCATTTCACCTGTGACCTCACCAGTGCCACTGGCATACCCCAAACTGGTGAGCAGGTCAGGCATCACTATGCCGACCTGAAGTGGAGAAAGGTGAATCTCTTGTATTAGTTCAAGAAGCTAGGAGGACGGGGGATGTCCCAGCCATGTGTATCAGTCTACTACCTGTTTAATAATTGCCAGCTCATGTATATTATGGATAGGTATGGCTAAATATTCCTCTTATGTCTTTCACATTGGCAGATGTGCGAGCTGTGAACCAGGAAGCCCATGCCTGTAGATTGCAGCGGTTGCAACGCGAGGCAGGTTAGTAATACTCTTGCATGTACTGTCACAGGAAATAAATCTAAAAGTAGTAGTAAGTTAATTGCCTGTATAAAACCTGTATTGTTTAAGGCATGTACTGCATACACCAGAGAATATGGCAGGAAGAGTCTCATATAGGTTGTATGTAAATAAAAGCATAATAGCCTGACAATAAAGGTCTAACTGCTGGACTGCATGTGTTTACTCTGGTATCATATGGTGATGTAGAGTTGCAATCTCTTAATAGTACTGTTGTACTAAGCATTGTTACTCACACTGTGCTACATACATAAAATGTGTAGGAATGTCTGTATATGACTGTTGTAATCCCAAGAGTTCATATAGTACAACTGAGAGAGATTTAGACAAAAAACAGTGAAAAGACAGACACCATAATCCAAATAGCACACTCAACTGAAATGCAAACCGTTGTATTTTTAGCATACACAGCCATGGTTTGAATCCTGGGAGTGGTAGTAGGCTGTATCCAGAATCATACCCCACAACTGTACAGATATGTCCAGAATGGCCAGTAAATCGTCCCATATTGACTGCCTGTCACCCTGTCCCCCTGGCAAATCAGTGGAATGATCCCAGATGTCTAGGCAGCAAACAAGAAATACAACTGATTGTCAGACATCTATAAGAGCAAACCTGTCACTCTTGCAACTCCCCAAAATGTTATGAGAGTAATAAGCCAAGTATGTCCCCATCTCCACCCCCATGTTGTCAAGCTGTGACCAGAGTGTGTACAGTTACAGAGTGAGACATATGTGCATAATACTAATGTGGAATCTTGTAATTTGTGTGGCAACATTCATGTAGTGCTAACAAACATTGCTCCCACAGGTCTGTCAGATATCAACACTGTGCCTAGAAATAAAAGATTGATATCCTGTACTGGTGCTGTTTACTCTGGTATTGTATGGCATTGTTAGTGTTGAAATTGCTCTGAATAATAAGTTATTACTCATCACTGTCACCCACACTGTGCTACATAATAAAACTGTCTAGGAAATCCTGTACAAGAGTGTTGTAATTACAAGGTCAGATTGTAAAACCATAGGAGAATTATAGACAGAAATCAAACAAGAAATACAAAGCAATATCTATATAGCACACTCAACTGTGATGGACTGTGTTTTATTTTTAGCAGACACAGCCATGGTTGGAATCCTGGGAGTGTTAGTAAGCTGTATGCAGAATCATACCCCACAAATGTACAGAATTGTCCAGAATGTCCAATGAATCGGCCCATATCTGCCAGCTGTTACCCTGTCCCCCTGGCATATCAGTGTGCTAATCTCTGAAATGTAGGCAGCATTTCATATCATATAACTGTCAGACCTGTACATATTTGGAAAATGTCAATGAAAACAAACCTGTCATTGTACAATTTACCAAAGGTTTAACAGGGCAATAGTCAAAATATGTCCCGGTTCACATACATGTGGTCAAGACATGCCCAGAGTGAGTGCAATAAGAGATGGACAGGTATGTGCATAACATCAACCTGGAATCTGGGAAATTGTGTAGAAACAGTTAGGAAGTGTTAACAAACAATACCTCCACAGGTATACCAGGTAAGAGTGTATACTGCAGGTGAAACTCAGTTCATGTATATAGTTGTCTACATCTATACCACTGTCCAAACTAAGATGATAGGGTAGTGTACTAATACCTGTAAGGTACAGATCACAGCACTGACTAGGAAAGCAATGAGAACTACAGGAATATACTAGTTGTTAATCGACATCTCCCCCCTCCCACCATATCTGCAACAATAAACTAAATAAACAACTCAATTGGTATGTGCTGCATTAAATCTACTGTTGGGACATATGTCCTATTGTTTGATAAATATTTTAATTTGTTTGTATGCATGTGCCATGTTGAAATACTCCCACACTGGTGGCATGATGCTATCAATGTACCTGCATGCTGTTGTAATGGCCACTGTGGTTCCACATATGCATGTGCTCTGTTTGCTATGCAACTGTTCCATATCTGGTGTTTTGGGTTAATGGGAATATCTATGCATGCTGTTATACCTAATCCTGGAATATGTTGACTATTACTAACCCACATATGTTGTAAAATTGAAACACCATAGCATGTTTGGGAAGGCTGGTCCCGGAGGACCTACCTGTCCCACCTCAGCTGGCCATGGCACCGGGCACCAGCACATCTGGGGCCCACCCCGGGACCTCCTTGTCAGTTGGTCTTGCACCACCTTCGGGTGGAACTGCCTCAGGGGATGGGGCTCACCCCCCTGGGAGCGGGCGTGGACAGGAAACTGTCACCCATTGCCAGGTCTGTGGTGTGGTGTGTAGCGAGATCTGCAGGGAGAATGGAGATCTGCTATGCCATCTTGAGGGCCGTGTGTTGCAACTAGAGGGTCGGCCTGGCCCTTCTATTCAGCCCCCAGCACAGCCACCTTTGGGGCTCTGAAGGTGCAATGGTGACTGCCCATGGGTGGGGACCTCAGTCCCACTGTTTCCACTAGGGGGCTCATGGGCTTCCAATTTCCAGACACCCTTCCCATCAAGGTGTTTACCTCACGTGTCATATACCACTCCTGTATGTGTCTTGTCTTTCTTGTCTGTTAACCTACCTAACCCACCTCCCCAAATATACCTACTATCCCTCCCCAACATCCCACTCTTACCTGAAAAAAAAGGGCAATCTGTTCCCCAAAAAAAAATCTCGCCCCATACATAGCTGTCCATTTTGCACACGTGTCCACTGGACACATATAATCTGGTCTAATTGGCTTCACAACATATTATTGTTGTCCTCACCCTCTCTCAGGGGTTTAATCTACCTCCAAATTCAGTGTATATGCACAGCTATTGCTGTAGAAGAAATGGGCAGATATGGACCTTCCCTACACCCATTCTAAACATCCCTAGCTATTTTCCCTATTGTCTTTCCCTCTTTGTGCCCCTTTTTCACCACTTTCCTATCAACCCTTTTTCATTTCTTTTAAAGAAATTAGCATGGGGGTAAGCAGGAGTAAGCACTTTTAAGCAGCAGTAAGCGGGTTTAACCTTGTTTCCACAGGGGTAAGCAATGCTTACACACGTTAAGCAATTGAGAAGCTAAATGAGTATAAGAAACTGTAACCAGAAGTTATTGCTTACCTCCGTGCAAACCCTCGCAGACCCACTTATAACTGCTTAAAAGTGCCTTAATCACTCTGTATCCAACGGCCCTTGCTCTGCCCAGCAACAAAATAAACAGCCTCCGTAAGTCTTGAACCCAGGACCCTGCACACCATTGCTAAAATGATTTACCACTAAGCCATGTAAGATATACATAACTTTGATGTTTTCACAAACATATCATCCACCACAGTCATGCAACAGTACAGGAAATGCATTTAAACATATATATGTATGTGTGTGTGTGTGTGTGTGTGTGTGTGTGTGTGTGTGTGTGTGTGTGTGTGTGTGTGTGTGTGTGTGTGTGTGTGTGTATATATTTATATATATATATATATATATATATATATATATATATATATATATATATATATATATATATATATATATATATATATATATATATATATATATATATATATATACACACACACACACATTATATATATATCTATATATATATATAAATATACATATGCATACATCTATAGATATATATGTCTACATATATATATCTATATATATATATATATATATATATATATATATATATATATGTGTATATATATATCATTTGTTCATTTGCCTGACACTTCATTTGACTGACAAAAATGGAATATGCCCCGAGTTAGAATATATATAGTTAGGGGCACAGCCCCCCGCAATGAAGTGGGTGTGGGGCAAAGCCCCCACTTCATTGATATTGTTAACTTTTGATGTAATATTGCTTAGTAAAGAAAAAGTAAGTGGGGATCCCCCCCCCCCCCCTAACTATATATTCTAACCCAGGGTCGCACTACAATGGGGAAGGGGCATGTCAGGCAAATGAATTGTCAGGCAAATGAAATTTCAGTCATTTCAATGGGTGTCAGGCAAATGGGAGTTAGGTTAAAAGTAGTAGGATATATATATATATATATATATATATATATATATATATATATATATCTATGGGTCTAACTGAAAACGCCGACAGTGCACAACACCGATGAAGAGAACACCGACACTGGATGATCGACAACGGAGAAGACCGACAGTTGTGAATCCCGACGCTGAGAACACTGACATGTTAAGGTAAGTGTGCGATAGGGATGGACGTTAGGGTCAGGGTGTGGGTAAGATAAGTGTGTGATAGTGACAGACATTAGGGTAGGGTGTGGGTCAGGTAAGTGTGTGATAGTGACGGACTTTAGGTTTAGGGGCAGGTTAAGTGAGTTAGGGTTAGGGTGTGGGTAAGGTAACTGTGTTATAGTGATGGACTTTAGGGTTAGGGTTTGGGTTAAGGTTAGTGCATAGATAGTTGTGTATGTAAGGTTTAGTGTAGGTTTGTAAGGTTTTTGGTGTGCTTGTGTTGTGTGTGTGTTTTTCAGGAAAGGTATTTATTTTGTTGATTGTCAGAATTTTGGTTTGTCGGGCATGTGAAGTTTTGTGTTTTTGAACTTTCTTTTTTTGTCATTTTTTTCGTGTCGGTTATTTCATTGTCTGTGTTTTGGCATGTCGGTGTTATCAGGTAGACCCATATATATATATATAGATATATTTATATATATATATATATATATATATATATATATATATATATATACATACAGATATATATCTATAGATATAAAAGAGAACATAACAAATACATATATGACCACAGGCACCATTAATGGGGGTGACGGAGCCCAAGCTAAATATGTCTTGTACGTATTGATATCACCCCCTCCCCCATAGCAAAACAGATCTGCCCTGCAATACAATACCAGCTGCTGTAAGTCCCATAACCAGGATCTGACACAACATGGGCACAAGACATTAACAGTAATCCATCCCACCTGTATGATGTCAGGCTGGTATCAATAACATATGCAATATAGTCTGGCTACCATAGGGAATGTGCAATGTGGAAGCAATAAACATTCCTAAGATACAGATACACACACACATATATGTATATATATATATATATATATATATATATATATATATATATATATATATATATATATATATATATATATATCTATATATATATATGTAACTACACATACACACACAAAGATATGTATAGGAAGATACATATTTAGAGGGTGCACACCATACTGAACAGCCAGTATTCCTACAGTTGCCACCTTATCAAATGGACAGCATATGAGTCACCCATACAAAAGACAATTGTTGCCTGAAACATATACCCACAGAGAGGTCAAAGGATATAACACCACACACAGGTTTGCATACATGAGAAAGTTTTATTTGTGTACTATTACAGTTGTATATCATGTCATATAGGTGTTTAGACTTTGAAATACATACAAACAGATTAATGTAACTCTCAAACAGATCATTTAATACAGTAATCAGAAAGCATAACATATGTTGCTGTCCAGGGCAAGGCCTTCAAGTAGTACAAGAGTAGAGACAGACTGGGCCACAGGATAACAATCAATCAACAGTAAGTCATGCAGAAGCATAGTCCAGCAGCCTCTAGCTACACTCTGTACACAATCCCTAGGGGGAAAAGACTTCAGCTGACACAATGGGACGTATCTGTTTCATAACAAGGTATAACTGAAACCATCACAATCACACTGACAAATAGAACAGTCTGTATGGCAGGAAGCAGTAGGCCAACATTTTCCCAAGGTGAAATGTATGGTAATGTACATCCATATACCTTAAGGCAGCTTACTCCTGATATCTTCACATGTTGTAACAACCTAGGTTATTTATGGTGCATACCCCCCATAGACTTACTCACAGGGGTATATAACACTGTTACATACACTGACCTCTGGACTGCAGAAGGGCACACATGTATTGTGCAGAGGAAGCCCACATATATATGGACCCAACCCCACAATATATGTGGGGGCCACAACAGCACTGGAATGATATCAGGAATGGCAGCATGACATAATCACAGGCCACTACATAACAACCCCTGACTGCATGTCATATGGACAAAGCCTGGTATGTAGGTGGAGGACAGAGGCCGGGACACAGGCCCATATGTGAAATAGTGTTGTCATACACTGAGCAAGTTGCTGGTGTTACAGGATAGTCTGCAACATACCCTTAGTCAGGAATATGAAGTCAAAAACACAAATGGATCTAGCCATGTACTGATAGCACTCAACACACACTGACAGTGATATATCTGACACAAAACCTGTGTGGTGGACAGACAAAACATAACAGGCACACATCTGGCCATCAAGTGGATAGGCCCACAGTTGAGAGCTACGCAGACAGACTGCATTCCATGTTAAACTGGTATGTACACACACACCCTGTAACACTGGTGCTATACAATGCATACAACAGCACTACTCATACTCTGTCTGTAGTTCTGGAACCTTATACAAATATGTAGCTGGCCTGAGTCTGCAAGTTCTCTTGTAAGAGGTATTGCTACCTGCTGTCTGTAACACTGCTGCCCACACACAGGAAGGATGTCCACCATACAGGAGAGGTAAAGAGACCATGCCCATATGATATAGGGATTTATAGTAGTAGGTTGCCATGACAGTAGTAATTTGCATGCAGGTAGCAAGTGGATGACACTGATTGGTGCAGAGGCCATCATCTGATCATGTGCATCACCTACAAAAGCCATGCTGCAATCTATTCAAAACAACTCAATCCATTTACTGGCGAGAGAGAGAGAGAGAGAGAGAGAGTGAAAGTGAAACAAACAATCAAACAAACTAAGAAAGAAAGCAGGCTAAAGGCCAGGCCAAAGGAGAAAAAAATCCTTACAAGGAAACTATCCAGAGCAGACCTCATTCCCACAACAGGTATGTGAAATATATATGCATGTAATTGACTATAGTACTTGGTCCATAATAGTGGGATAGATGATGTGGAATGACTTATATGTGCCATCAAGTGTTGTTGTAATGATGTTCAGCTGAACAACTGCTATGGACAATAGAGTCTGTCCCTGTGGGTAGTGGGCCATACCCATCAACTGTGAAGAGCAGCACTGACTGACAAGATGTAAGCCATCATAGTGTGTGCTGTATAATGGAAACATGTATATTTCTGTGGCCAATAGCTGGTGGTTGAAGTAATGCCATAATTATGGACACGTGGGTTCCATATCCCACCACTTGCAGGACACTCAAGTTAATATGTAATGTAGCATGCTGAAATGCCATAGGTGTGTAATAGGCTCACCTGCATTCTGTCCCTATATATACTCCCTAATGTTAGGCCATGTCCATATGTGGCACCTGTCTGTGTTGTAGCAAGGCAGAACAGTGCAGCTGTGCAGGAAGGAGAGTTAGAGCTTGTGGACCTGATGTCTGAATGTATCCCATATATATATATATATATATATAGGTATGTATATGTCTGCATATATATATATATATATATATATATATATATATATATATATATGTGTGTGTGTGTGTGTGTGTGTGTGTGTGTGTGTGTGTGTCTACATATATACAAACACCTTTATGTATACATATATATAAACACATATATACAACATAATATATATCTACACATATGTGGGTATCTATATATATATATATATATATATATATATATATGTATGCCTACATATATACATACATACACACACATATGTATATAAATACGTGTCCCCTGTATGTCCATCACAGTGCTGCATGCTATGTGTGAGGGAACATCACACACACACACACACACACACACACACACACACACACACACACACACACATATATATATATATATATATATATATATATATATATATACAGGTGCAAGTGTGTGCAACATGGATGGTTATATCACATGTGAACCCCTTGTTGGGACCACATTGCCCTTATCTGTGAAAATGGGAATGGGAATTTGGGGAAGGATAGCAGTTATATTTGTGGAGGTGGGTTGGTAGATAGAGAGGACAGCCTTCAGGGGTGGTATATGACACATGTGGTGGTTAAACACCCTGGATGGTAAGTGTGGTCTGCAATGTGGAAGCCTCATGATCCCCCATATGGAAACAATGGGAACAGGGCCCCCACCCATTGCTTGTCACAACAGCAGCTTCACAGCCAGGTGCCTGGCCTGGAGGCTGAACAGGAGGAGCATGTGGACCCTGTGATTGTGTACTGAGGGATTCAAGGTGCTGTAGCACATCCCACAAGTCTCTGTGGAGCTCCCTATGCAACAGACCCTGGACCTGACCTCGGGTGACAGGATCATGTCTGTGTGTGCCCCCGGGGGGGAACACCATCCCCTGAGATGGTTTAACCTGAAGGTAGTGCTGGACCAGTAGATGATGAGGCCCCTGGGTGGGTCCCACATGTGATGTGGCCTGGTAACATTACTAGATGAGGTGGGAGAGGTGGTTCTGCTGGCAACTGTTCCTTAAACATGCTATTGTATCACTGTTATAGAACATATGTGAGTAGTAATAGTCCACACAATCCTGGATCATGTCCAACAGCATGCATATATAGCCCCAATAACACATGACAACAGATGTGCACCAATCACATTACAAACAGACCACATGCATATATGGAACCCTAGTACCTTTTACAATGGCATGCAGGTGACATTGTCCATAACAGACCAGAAATGTTAATGTCCCCACAGGGAACATGGCTACAAACACATAGCACAAAGTGTGGTACAATACGATATATGTCCCAATGGTAAGTAAGCTGTAGCCATACCTATTGAGTTGTGTGAACAGTTTGTTGTCACAGATATGGTGGGGGGAGACAGAGATGTGTATTAAGAACTATGGTAAGCTTGCTGTATGAGTTGCTCAGACCTGTTTCCATCTTTATGTATTTCAGGCAAGATGTCTCACAGCCGGTTACTGGTGTATTCAGCGGATGAAAATGAGGTCATTGTGAACCACCTGGTACAGCATTACCAGGTGCTCTTTGGCAGGACAGCCCATGAGCAGCAGGAGTGGACCGCCCTGTGGAACGATCTAGTCCACAGGGTCAGTGATGTCGGCCTGCATAACTGCAGTTATGAGCAGGTCCGGGATCATTGCAGCAACCTGCTTCACAATGCCCATCGGCCTGCCACTGCAGTCTGGGGGGATCACCTCGCAACTGGGAGGGTCATGCCATCCACCCCCGACACGTGTTGAGGAGCTCCTCACCAGCCTTGTGACACCTGCCCGCCCACACATTCAACAACTGGTGGAGACCACAGTGGAGGTGTGTTTTACCCACACACCAGCTGAAGAGTGTGCAGGTAAGGCCACAGGGCACATCAGTAGACCACTGTTGCGTATGCATCTGCATCTGTACAGGTAGATCATGCATACGTGAGATGTCATATATATAGTCTGTTGCTGTGTACTAGTAATAAACAGATGTCCATAAGCTGTAGTATTGTGGACTTGTACTGTTGATGTACTGTAATGCTGCACCCATCCTGTAGCAATGCCACAGTTGTGGCTACTGACATCACATCTCTCACACACTTATGTAGGTCCCTCTGGTATACCATCAAGGCAGAAGCCTGTAGCTGGTGAGTATGGTTTATGTTCATGCTTGCCAATACACCAGTCATGTAATGGCTATGGTATATTCCATGCACACATCTAACACACCTACCCATAATGCATGCCGTACATGTTCATGTATTGTTGCTGTTAACTGCACTGCATCACAATGGTGACCATGATGGTGTATCTGAAGGGTATGTCAGACACCTGCAATATAACTAACATCCTGTCATTATGAAATGTTTCCACAGGGATGAACATAATGGTGGGACACATGGTCTACAGTAGGGACATGTGTGAAACATAACCCTTATACAGTGCTACAACAGTGTATATACCAGTATTACAATGACAACTGTTACAGATCTACACTACAGCATATCATAATACTGTGGTCCACAACCCTTGACACCTGCAATGTGGTCCCAACATGAGCAATGAGTGTGTAATATGGAATCGTAGGTTAGGGCAGCAAATATGGGGAATACATACCTTCAGAAACACTGGGAGCATATGTGTGCACACACTCCAGATGTAATATAGTGGAGGGAGCGGTTGAGGTACTGACTGCATGCATTTGTCATTGAAATGCACCTTTCAGCAAGTACATGTCCCCAAGTTCATGCCACGTATTGGTCTGCTGTCCAAGACATTTGGCCATCAAATGTGCACACTTACCTGCAACAGAGGCAGGCGTGGCTTGCACACATCTTACAAGACATGGCGTGGGCCCCATATCCAATAAGTAGCACCTATGAGCTAGACATGTAGTCATACCTCACCATTGCATATGTCATGGCAAACAGTGCAGACAGTCATGTATGTGGCAAGGATGTATGGGACAGGAATGATGCAGGAAATAAACAGATGGTCATCCAAGACAAATGATGTCACATGTAGCAAACTGTTCATGGGGGCTGCCCTGTAACATGCCACAACACTGAGGGGGTTGCAGGAATGTCCAGCAAGAACTGGCTGTGCAGTACCCATGTCAGCAATTGCCTGGACTCTGCAAGCATGTCACCTATGGGTTAGGGTAATCAGATGTGACAGTTGTACCACAGGAAACATCAGCCAGGCCTGTCTACAGATAGTGTATGCATAACAGAAGAGGTTCCCAACAGTCATGCATTGCAATGTGTACTGGTGTACCATGAATAGGTTGGAAACCTACAGACAGTATCATGTAAGATACAGGTGCTGCACAACCAATGACTCACCCCACCTCAGACCCACCATCCCCATCTGTACTGTGCCAGTGCCAGTATACATCTGTATGTTTGCCAGTCATTAGCTGGGACTAGGCTGTTACACATGGTGTTCAGTGTTTGGAACACTGCAAACTGATACACATGTGTAGGTCATAGTTGTCAAGCATCTGCAAAAAGGCTGAAGGTGGGAAAGGGTGTCATCATGACACATCAGTGCAATGCAGCAGGGATCCTAAGGATGCTATGAATGGCTATAACTGCACACAGTCAGGTTCAGGAACTGTGGCAGACGTAACTCTGACTGCACAGGAATAGTGATGACAGTGTGTGAACACCAAGGGATGTGCACATGAGTTGACCTTGCAATCATGCAGAGTTGGGGGACATGTTTAGGGCAGACTGATCATATACTGGCAAATGCAGATGGCCCATGCTAGTATACCCCTGCCAGGAATAGTGACTGCTGTAGTACACATTACAATAGGTGCAACAAACCATCATGATAAGGGCGTGCAGACATATGCACCCATGAAGTGTATGCATCGCGGTCAGCATCTGCACACCTAACACATTTGTTAGACACTGCATGTGAATGTACAGGACATATGTCACATATCAGGCTCATGTAATGTTAACATATGCGGAGATGTGGTCCCATGGCATATCAAGGAAGACTGCGTCATATCAATAAGGGTGTGTACACTCCCCATAGCCACGGTAAGGTTTGACAGTTGTCAGTGTAATAGTATCGTATTGGTCATACATGCACCGCTGATGTTTAGATCTGTAAATCAGACATCAGGCATGCACAAATGACATCTGTCCACATATCATCCCAGGTATGTGTCGGACAAACACATAGGGGCTGTAAGCATTAGAGCAGACATAAATGATACAGTAATACATATTCAGCAATGATTTGTACACCTGTGAGATATGGTGCACAGTACATGGCAGGGTGCAGAAGAGGTGCACAGCAATACTGTGTACATGAGTGCAGTGTTTACCAGGGGAAGGGGCATCACCTTCTAACACAGCCCATTCATCACACACATGTATACTGTTGCTAGCATGTATTAACTGTCACTGCATAGCTGCACTGCATGCTGTTGAATACCATATATTATGCATGTTGACAGATGGGTAATGGGAGGTCTGTGCGTACTATCTTTGTGCAACCTCACCTATAGGTGTGTGTGTGTGTGTGTGTGTGTGTGTGTGTGTGTGTGTGGGGGGGGTATTTAGTCTGTAAGTGCAATCTGGTTGAGTGGAGGGGGTTGATGCATGTAGGATGTGTGAGTGCATGTGTGTGTGTTTGTGTGGGTGTCCATGTATGCACATGTGTGATTGTGGGGTTGTTCATATGTCAGTTCTTCCCATTTGGAACCATACAGTACATGGACATGGACTGACACATGAGACACCAGGAATACTTGTCTAACATGTAATCACAGGACAGCTGATAGTATAATAAGGTCAGTAGTATGGGACATGCATTACTGGGAGGGAAACTAGACACCTGGTATACCCTTAAAATTGCAATCAGCAGAAAAGTGAATGACTGAACATGTATGCAGCACTACAGATGCATTGGGGAATTACTAGACAACACCAAGGAGTGTATCCATATATTACTGTTGTCCACATGATAAGTTGATTGAGCAGATCTGGCATGTACTAAGCAATAGTTACGTATGACACTCCAGTGCATGACAGTATGGAGTGAACTTAGTAGCTCCTAACATATGGGGGCCATGCTCACAATGTCTGGACCTACCCAGGGTGAGCAGTGGATGATAGCAGTGAGGTCTTGTAAAACCTATTCCACTCAAGTCAAGGAGGTAATGGAGTAACAGGTCTTGTGTTGTGATCACTTGTCCAGACATTTAGAGGAATGATATGTTAATGAGTGGTATTAATGAGTGTATGCTACCAAGTGTGATGCAGGATGGGGTACGTACGTGAATAAAGGTGGGACTGTCTGTAAACTCAGGGACAGGTAGGTATTATGGTGGAATTTCAGGGTGTGTGTGTGTGTGTGTGTGTGTGTGTGTGTGTGTGTGTGTGTGTGTGTGTGTGTGTGTGTATCAATGTGTGTACTGTTATACAATGCCGTACAGGTCTTAAAGTGCGTTTCTTGTTTTCCCCCACAGGTGGCGAGGTGGGTCAGGGTCCCTCCTGCATGCAATCTGATGGTGTCCATACAGACACCGAAGATGATGATAGGACTGTTGAGGCACAGGCAGGGTTGTCAGAGGCCGAAACCGTGCCGTTGTTTGACATCTCCCTGTTAGCCACCCCAACCCTGCACACAGTCACAGTGCCTATAGATACCCCATCACCAGTGGCCATAGCAGAGGGACAGTTGGAGGTTAGTGGCAGTGCAAAGGAGAGTGTGGTATCTATGCCTGCTGTGTCTGGACATAGCAGGCATATCTGGATGTTCGGCAGGGCTCCACATAGTCAGATGTACTACAGTGCTCATGGGAGGGACGCTGGTCATCATGCTCCTGGCAGAAGTGCCACAACTGGTACCACCAGGAGCATGTTTCTGACTGTCATGAGGGTGCAGGCACATATGGAACTGTACACCAGACAGGGCCTGAGGCTGCAGAGGGCTGCTCTCTCATCTGTAAGCGACAACTTCCATGAACTTGCAGGTGCCCTCTATGATTATACCAAGGTCATGGATAGACGGTTGGGTGAGATGGTGGGCCTCATCGACTGTGGATTGTTCGTGCTAGAACATGTGGTGGGAGTGGGGAGACAGCCACATGGACGTAGGCCAGCAACATCAACAGCTGACAGTCGATGTGGATGAGCAAGTGCACCAAGGTGCTCCTGTAGTGGCAGTACCAGCCCCAGCACTGCAGAGGGGATGCTGTCCACACCACACTACAGCAGGCCACATGCACATTGCCCTGGCCAATCCCAGGAGGGACCTGGTTCCAGCGGACATATGTCATCATCAGGGGAGAGTAGCACATTGAGGCCTGTACTTGGAAGTGCCCATGGAACCCCCTGGCAGGCACAGTCCACGTGTCTGTGGCCAGAGGTGGTGAACTGCACACCCTGCCAGGTATGGTCTGCAGCTGTCCAAGAAACACCTGTATATGGCAGCCACATGGCAGAACTGTGTGAATGCATACCCACACACTATACAAACACACCTAGGGCAACCCCATACCTACACACACCACATCACCATGCCCATATCAACTGATAACACCCCTCACCCACACACATGGTGTCAAACTTATGGCCCACCCTCAGTCTCTGGCAAACCAACAACACACCCTGTGCATATGATGATACCTGTGCCACATCCCTGTCATCCATAACATCAATGCAGAGACAGGCTAATATGGTTCTGATGCACACAGTGACTGTACTACAGTGTACCAATGTACTGATGTGTAACATGTTGTCAGCAGCAATGTTTAATGCTTACATGTCAGGTAGTGTAACTGTCCAGCCATGATGCATTATAGCTGTTAGTAACACTGAGTGATTGTGGTCTCCATAATGTTATCCATTTCTGTTGTAGGTGTACATGTGACAGCAGGAGGATGGTCTGCAGTCATATTCCACAAGGGGTATGGCACTGTGGTGACACCATGGCTATGACATATCCTGGGTACAGTTGAACACATGTCACAGGTCTGTATAACAGTTACTGCCTGTGCCACATGGACAGGTGACCCCCTGAGACAGGCATAATCAGCAACATGATGTAGATCTATCCACATACACACACACTTTTACTTGGCAACACTGGGACTAGACCCTTACCTAGGTATGTAGTACAACTGATCTGTGTGGCTTTCATTGCATACACCACACAGTGTTTAGGATGAGGTGTGTTCCAGGTTATATGTTACATGCAGAACATCCCCAGACATGTACAGTATGGTAATGGGGGATGTAATGGTTGTATATGGACAATACATAGTGTGACATACCATCATATACACATTAACAGACACATAAAAGGCAGGCACACATTCGAGAGACCTGGGCCTATCAGTGCTAACTAACTTGTCAGTGTGTCCAATGTTTTACAGGTTGGCTACACACAGCACATGCATAACTGGGCTGGATTGTGTTATCAGTTACCTGTATGGTTTGATGGTGGCAGTGGTCATGATACAATGGGTACCATGGTTTAATGACAGTGTACACAGCACCCACACCCCACAGAGGATATTGTACACACTGGAACCCATGATGACATTCTGACATACCCACCATCACACACTGACCACGGCTGAGATACAACCCATTGTCCATCCCAACAGTGGTACTACAGGGATATGCATCTAATGCACATGCCACAGGCATAGCAGGGTGATTCATTGTTATGCCTCACCTATGGGCAGCAACATCACTATCCATAATACTGTGTGGCAATGCGTATTGTAATAGGAGTGTGTGGCCTCGGAATGCGGTACCCTACAAATATACACACATGCACACATACACACACTTGCCAGAACTCAGTGGGTATCCCATGCCTATCAACCCATTTGTACAACACTGTTGTGCTGGTACTGCAAGGCTGAGGTAGCCTTTAGGGAGAGGAGCATAACAGGGTACATGTACAGCAGCAGCCACAGCTAACTATGGCAATGGGTGTTGCAGTGGGTGTGAAGGCCCTCATGGTATTCCCAACTTCAGGTTCACTAACACACAGACACCAATATCCTCAGCAATGCACACATACACATTTGTCAGTACTGGGCTGCAGCACTGCAGGTGGTCATAGGTGTGTACCTGGCTATTTTACATGGAGAGATGGGAAGTGTAGGGGATGTATGTACAGTGGTATCATGCCACCTGCCAAGTTCCAGCAGGCAATCTATCTACAGACACCACTGTGGTGTACCCTCAGGGTGAGAGTGACATGCATCAGCCAATCCTCTGGGTGCCTTCTGCAAATGGCCACTGAGGTGATCCAGTTGACATGTATGCAACATGTATTACAAAACATGGTTAGTGCCTGTGTTGGCGACCTGTACCCAAGCATGTTCTGTTGACTGTGGTAGTGTAGTGGAGGTACCCATGGCATGTGGTGCATACAGGGTGTTGTGTCCTATCTGTGCCAGTTATAACACAACTGGGCAGACATGTCAGTGTCAGTCAAGCATAGGTTGCCTGTACATATACAAGCTGGATAGCTGACATCTGCACATCTGTACAGGGACTGATAGACATCAGCTTGCCAACTAGCTATACAGTAGGATGAATGTGTCGACAAATAGACGTCTGACACCATGTATGCCATTACTACATGTTGGAAGCCCTCACTGACATGTGCTGTACAGACAGTAGTCTACAGTTACTTTCCACATGTCAGATCAATATCCAGTAGGGGATATATACTGCGGCACAGCTCACACACCAGGAACATGAGAGTGAGGCCTGAGAGTTCATCTATGCATGCAGGGGTGCTTGTTGCCAGTACTACATTTAGCAATCTACTCTTGCTTGGGAAAGCGCTGTCAACAGTAGTAATGGCATGATACACTACATGCCAGTGTGAAGGCACGTAACCTGGGTTACTACCCTTGTATGTAACACATTCACATGGATAAGAGTGATGTACAGGTCTTATATACTCGAGTGTCCCAGACATGACACTCACACCCCTAGTACTGTAATGATGACACATAGATGCATGATTTGTACATGGCATTACATACACTTATTACAGATGTCATTACCCTGCTATGTCATCAGACTGGGATGTGAGCACTGGTTACCAGGGCTGAGCCATGTTTAGCAGGTGTCAGCATTGCTACAATATAATAGCTAAGCAGATTTGCACAATGGTAAGCAAAGCCTAAATAGTGTAAGCGCCCATATGTTTAACCGTATGTTAGCACCGTATAGCTTCACGCAAACGTGCTTAAAGCTGCTCAAAAGTGCCTTAACCACTCTGTATCCAGCAGCCCTTGTTCTACCCAGCAACAAAATAAACAGTCCTTACAGCTCTTGAACCCAGGACTCTGTACACTATAGTCACAACAGTTAACCACTACACCACAACATCTGTGAAGACAGTTGTTGTTTTTCCAATATATCTGTCAGTACACATATTGAATAGTATTGAAAAATTGCTATGACCTCTACAATTGTGTAGTACTTGTTAGTGATGTTACTTTTGCATCACATATGTTGTTATATCTAAATATACAAATATTAGATACATACAGTGTGATACATCTGGGAAGGTATACATAACAGTATTGTTTACACATGACAAGGATATGATTATATACATATACATATGTAGATATATGTCTACATGTACATACACATACATATTCATATATATGTATTTAAACATATCTGTATAGTGCATCATATATATGGCCATTTATAGATCTCTCTGTATATATATATATATATATATATATATATATATGGGTCTACTTCATATGACCTACATTTCATTTGACTGAAATTCATTTGACTGAGACCAAAATTGAAGGTTCAAAAGACTGAAAACTCATTTGACTAAAACTCATAACACTGACACATTAAAGTAAAAGGTACATGCCCTTTTCCCCACTGTAGTGCGATCCAGGAGTTAGTATATATAGTTAGGGGGTGTGTGGGGGGCACAGCCTCCCACATACTTTATACATTTTAAACCATACACATGAATATGTATAACTGCAATGAATAACTCTGTGCAGAAAACAATACTTACCTAAACTATGTGGAGGGAAAGCCCCCCACCCACCAACTAAATATACTAACTCCAGGATCACACTACAGTGGGGAAAAGGGCATATAACTTTTACTTTAATGTGTCAATGTTATGAGTTTCAGTCAAATGAGTTTTCAGTCTTTTGAACTTTCAGTGTTTTGGTCTCAGTCAAATGAATTTCAGTCAAATGAAATTTAGGTCATATGAAGTGGACCAATATATGTATATATATATATATATATATATATATATATATATATATATATATATGTATGTACATCATATATGTACAGATATACCTATTTATGTCAATATGTATGTAGATATCTATAACTATATGTGCATATATAGCTAAACAGATATATCTATTTATGTTGATATATATATGTAGATATCCATAACTATATGTGCATATATAGCTATATATTTGTATATGTGTAGACATATATAGCTGTATATATGTGTGTGTGTGTATATATATATATATATATATATATATATATATATATATATATATATATATATATATATATATATATATATATATATATATATATATATATGTGTATATACCAAAAACAGGATTGCTCCAAATAAACCAAAGAACGTACTTCCAACCAGCAGCCAAATGAGAGCCGGAGAAGATGAAGATAACAGTTTAGCAGATAACAGTTTATTCACACACAGAATAAAAAATGAACGCTCCAAATGATATAATTGCGTTTTTGTTTTACCACTTCCTCAGACACAGTAAACCATCACTGAATTCATGTTTAAATACCGTAGCATGATGAGAAATCAATTGCTATTGGTCGAACCATTCATTACACACATTGTCATGTATACAATTACAAATTGTGGCCATTTTAACGAACTTGGTTGAATAAAATATAAAATATAATATATAATATATAATCATTGTTTAATACATTCCATCCCTAAATTAATAACTATGCTAAAATCATTATAATCTGATGAATATTATAAGTAAACATTATAAAAGCTGTTTTAAAATACTATATAAATACTATAAACCTATACAAATCACTGCCATCTAGTGGAGATATAAGAATTGAACATTCCAAATATATTCTCACAATTTGGCAGATCTAAGTTTTAAAACTGATGAAATGGACAACATGTCATTGAGACCGGGATCCTTAGTGGCTTCCAAAATTATTTGCCAATACAGTACCCGGTACTCTAATTTTGCTTCCCACATACCCCCCCTGAATTTCTTTCGGAACTATCTCTAAAACAAAGAAAATAAAACTTGCTTAGGAACAAGTTAACTTATGACGATACAACGCATTTCTAGAATTGGCCTTGCTAATCTCATAATAATGTTCATAAATCCTGGTCCTAAGTTTGCATTCCGTTTTTCCAATATAAAAGGAAGCACATTCCTTACATATAGCTAAATAGACCAGACCACTACTCTGACAATTAGCATAGCCTTTACTCGAAATTTCTCTTTTTCTACTTGGAGTTTCAGTTGAGGGGGCGTTCAAAATGTACATACATTGAGAGCAAGCTCCACATTTATACGTTCCATGTTTTGAGCGAGTTCTCGTATACCCCTTTGAACCCCCATACTCAAAACAATTTTTGAAATTCCTGTCTCTTCTATAAGTGAATTACAACTTTCCCACTACTGCTGGTGCAATATCAGTAATTTGTGTAAATTTATCCCATTCTCGTGTAACTACCCTTCTTATAATATTTGAATCACCATTGTAATCCAAAATAAATGCATCCTTTTTATTATTTGAATCATTATTGAGATCCACCCTCCCTGTGGAGAAGAATTCATTAGAGTCCTCACCCAAAATGGGTGCAAACCTACCTTTCCTACTTTCACTGACTTCCCTAATAAGTTGTTCTATTAACCCCAATAAGTAACCTCTACTTCTAAACATATCACTAATATTTTAACATTCCTTGATGCAATCCACGTCTTTTGAAGTCATTCTGCTTACCCATACTAGTTGTCCCTTAACAAGATTTTTCTTTTGGAAATAGGGATGTCCACTACTAAAGTGAAGGTATGAATTGGAAAAAATTTTTTTCCTAAAAAGTTTGGAACTAAAACTTCCATTCTTCTTTGAAATACTAATATCTAAAAAATTCAAAGTATCATAATCCACAGAATAAGTAAAATCCAAAAACTGAGTGGTACCTTTTACATAGTTCAAAAATTCTAAAAACTTCTCCTCAGAGTCAGTTCATAATATACAGATGTCATCTAAAAAATGCTTATATAGTGCCCAACAACCCTTAAATTTACTACTGAGAATAAATTTGTATTCCCACCAGGAAAGAACAATGTTGGCATACATGGGGGCACAACTTGCTTCCATTGCCACTCCTTGATTTTGTTAGTAGAATTCACCCTCGAAGTACATAAAATTATTATGTAACACTGTTTCCATAAGAAGGAGAATGTTAAAATCCTGTTGTGAGAAATTACCAAATGTAAGTATATACTCTTCTAGCCAATTTAGGCCTGTCTCATGTGGAATACACCCAAATAAATCCACAATGTCCAATGTAATAAAAATCACGGTATCACTATATAATTCAGGTTTCAACTGTCTAAGAAGGTCCCATGAATCTTTTAAGACTGTAGTACCCTTACATGCTAGCTCTTTCAACTTGTTATCCAAATAATGGCCAATAGGTGCTGTGATAGCACCCTCTGAGGAAACCACAAGTCTTAAAGGTGGATTGGATGAACATTTATGAACCTTCGGGATACCAAACACCGAAGGAACTCTTGGAGACTTATTATATAAGTATTTGTGGGTGTTAAAATTGATGGAACCTTCCAATAACAGGTCATCCAACATTAAATGAATCCTTGAGGTGGCAATATTGACCTCATTAACTGAAGCTGAACTATATTTAAGGGAATTGTGGAGTTCATTTTTCATTTTGGACTCATATTCAATACTATCCATTATGACCATACCTCCCCCCTTGTCTGGTTGCATAATCCTGATGGTACGGTCAGATTTTAAAATGTCCAAATATTGTTTTTCTCTTACTGTAAGATTAGAAAATATCCTATGTTCCTGAACCTCCTTTCTGATCTTCTTTTCCATAATATTTTCCAAATTCTTCAGTTGCGGATGTAATGGGGGGTTAAAAATACTTTTTTTCTTTAACGTAAGTTCTGTACAGACATTCGTACCTGTATTACCAAAAAATATTGCTAAATTATTTTTTCTAATAAATAACTTTAAATCAATTATAGTTTTTACTACATCTGCTTTCCTAGATGGAATAAATTTAAAACCCTTAGAAAATAGGTCAAAATGCCCTTTGTCTATAGGACCTGACTATAATTGAAAAATTTATAACCTTGAAATGTATATATATTATCGGACACAAAAATTGAATCTCCATGATAGTCATTTGAAATCAAATGTGCTTTCCTCATTTGTGGGGATAATTGTTGCAGTTGTAAAATGTCTGTGGTTTGTTGCAAATTCTGTTGGACCTCCTGGGTAAAGGGGGGTAAGAGTGTTCCAAAGGGAAATCACCCTGATGAAAAGACTGACCAAAATTGTTGTCCATATTTCTATAACCATCTTCACGACCCTCCTGTATCGAAATATCACAATCTGCTTCTAAAAATTTTTTAAAAGGTTTGGGTTTTGGGTATGCAATGCCTTCCCTATATTCTTTAAGATCTCTTTGCAATTTACCTTGTTTCCTACTCATATTAGTAATACATTTTCTATCTATTTGCCTAAAAATGTCATAATATTTAACTTTCTCTTCCTCTACAGTAAATAATAAATCTTTCAGAATACAGTCATTAATTTTCTCCATTTCTTTCAATAATACAGTCTTTTCTTTTTCATTCTCATCTTTGATGGCTTTAACAATGTCCAGCCCACAATTGTCAAAAATTTTTACAAGATTTGAATGAAAATCAGACCCTATTTGTACCCTATTTGGTACTTGCAAACTCTTAACCCTTTTGGCACAATTTTATGTTTTAAACAATCATTGAGATAAACATTGTCACATTCTAAACCCTTGAATTTATCCATTAGAATGTACAAACGATCCAAATTCTCTCTGTAGGTTAAAACTCTATTAGCTGTACGATCAGAATCAAAATTGTTTGCTAGATCATACTTTTTGAATATAATGACTTTAAAATGCAATACATCAATATTTGAAACCTCATTAGTAACACAGTCACCTTGTTTGGCATTAGCGTTAGTGTTGGCGCCAAAATTGGATCCTCCGACACCGCTCTAATTTGTGTCAATGTTCATTCTTCCTCACTTGAAAGAATGTTAGGTGTTCTGATATGGTCGTTCCTTAAAGTATTTGGGTTAACAAACCCTGCGAATTGCTGGAAACCGTTGGTGCTACACTATTACCATATCTCCTGAACATTTCCTGGTTGCCAGGAACACCTGACATAATGGTAACTATTGATTGGCAAGCTGGAGTGAGTAACTCAACCAGCTGGGAGAGCTGATTGATCATTTTACGAAGCTCTCCCCTTCCACTTCTGGGCAGTTCCTCATCAGACTCCGCTCCTGGATGCTCCGCCATCGTCAAAGAAACTAAAAACAAAAACAGGATAGCTCCAAATAAACCAAAGAACGTACTTCAAACCAGCAGCCAAATGAGAGCCAGAGAAGATGAAGATAACAGTTTAGCAGATAACAGTTTATTCACACACAGAATAAAAAATGAACGCTCCAAATGATATAATTGCGTTTTCGTTTTACCACTTCCTCAGACACAGTAAACCATCACTGAATTCATGTTTAAATACCGTAGCATGATGAGAAATCAATTGCTATTGGTCGAACCATTCATTACACACATTGTCATGTATACAATTACAAATTGTGGCCATTTTAACGAACTTGGTTGAATAAAATATAAAATATAATATATAATCATTGTTTAATACATTGCATCCCTAAATTAATAGCTATGCTAAAATCATGATATATATATATATATATATATATATATATATATATATATATATATATATATATATATATATATATATATATCCATATATATGTATGTAGATATGTATATATCTACATAGCTATATAGATGTATATATATATATATATATATATATATATATATATATATATATATATATATATATATATATATATATATACATATATACACACACACATATATGTTTATCATATGTCCAGAACATGGAGTGGAGGCCTACCTCAGCACCAATAGCCTCAATCTCTTAGTGCAAGGGGATGTCATGTATGTATTGAAGGTATATATGTAGACTGTTGCTACTGTAGCAGGGGTTGTCTTAACAGACATGTTGTGTGTAGGAGGTCACATCTGCTTTTGACATGTACACCATCGGTTATTGATAGACATCCTAAGGAGATCATAGTACAGTACCACTGACAGCACAGTGATGATCCTGTGGACTACTGCAGAGATATGACCAATATATGTGGACAGTCTGGCACTCTCTGGTCAGTCCAGAGGTGTACACAGATCCCCTTTCTGCTAGACATGTGGTCCAAGCCTGACAATGTGGATGTTAACAGCCATGTACATGGGTATATCACGTAAATACTGGACTACATATGCTCACACAGTTTATGCATTCATAAATGTCTGTCTGTCCTGACACATAATAACTGGTGGTGCAGAGGTCACATGCCCACATGCTACCCAGTAGTTAATGACATACATCTGTACAGAATCCCACTGCTTTGTCAGAAATACACAACAGTTATGGTGGCCTGGCAGCAGTATGTCTTGAAAGTATCTGGACATAACATCACACTGGGTAATTACACTAAGCTGCTAGGCATGTAACAAAGCACTGTGCAAACTACAGGCAGACTGCCACAACACTCTACTACATTTTGTGTGGGGGAATAAACGTGTACCTGCAAATATAGCAGGCTCTACAGGCATGTCATAGCACAGAGTAACAGACACCTGTGAGAAAGTGCATACCCACAACCAATGTGAACACAGCCACAGACACATATGGTATGCAAGCTTAATATGACACTATATGGACTGTCTGATAAACACCATCCTCATATGTGCCACTCACACACTAACCCTACATAAACTAGGTCACGACACAGTGTGGTCCAATGCCTGACTGTGGTATGGGACACATGTATGTTTGGCCCTACAAACATGTGAGTCGATAGGGTACCATACACTGGAGCAGCATGTAACATCAGATAGAACAGAACCAAGAACAATGGCATCTACCACAGTCTGTGCACAGGCCAAGGTACATATTCGCAATACACATACTGTCGACAATCACCATAAGTACACAGACCCCAGTACTGTACACACAACTGCAGAATGCCCAGGTTATGTCCTCAGAAATAACCCCTACTATACATAACATATCTAGCAGTCTGATATCTGACTGGCTTGTTATCAGGTATGATGTCAATAAATAATGGTGTACAGAACACATGCACCTCTTACTGCATGACATATGTACAAAGGTTGACAGACTTGTGGCTGGAGCCACAAACACTGGGCCAATATTGGTATGTTGCTGTGATATTCTCATACATTTACTGTTGTAACAGGGTTTGTTGTGACATATGTCCTATGAGGGATATGAAGTCAGTAACTCTCATGGCTGTCATCATGTACTGACTGCAAGCCTTAGACTATGCTTCTGCAGTTTTAAGATAGGTGATCTGTGAGTAACACGAGAAACATAAGACTCCAAACACTGCCCAGTCTGCAGATAACCCTACAGGTGGGAGTTTCTTCAAACACATAATACTGTCATGACAGGTATTAAATCACGTAGACCAGCCATATCCACACACACCCAGTTAAACCAACTTTACTCCAAATGCAGAAGAGCAACACTTATATTCTGTAGCCATGTCTGGCACAACCCCCTATTGTTTGTTGGCCTGTCTCCACAGTGTATGCTGTTAGAGGTAAAGCCCAATACCATCTGTGATGCTGTTTGCCAAACAACGACATGAGGTCCTGCTCACAGTGAATGAAAAGGCCCAACACCCACATGCTGTTCCTAGATATTGGAGTGTGTTTCCATGCAATTGGCTATGGGAATGGTACCACAGCTGTTCCACATGCAATCAGCTAGAGGAGGACTGCAATTCATGCAGAGGCCATCAGCTGATCATGAGCATCACTTACAAAACACAAGCTGCTGCTTAAGCAAAGCAGGTATACTTCTCCACATCCACCAGATAGGGAGTGAAAGAGACAGACAGAGACAAAGTGAGACAGGGAAGGGGTGGGAGAGTAAAACCTAAGCATGTTGGTGTCACACACTCACCAGTATGGGGGTTTCCAACCCCTGACTGACTATGCATTGCTACTACATGTCTATGCAGCTATTGCATGTGCCACAGAGATTACATGGTGGGGAGCTGTGCAAAGGTATATCTGATGGTGAGTGACATCTGCAACAGTGATATAGGAGCGATAAGGTAGATGTAGTACACATGCCTGTCCACATGAACAGGTTTCACCATCGACACAGCCATACTCTCTCAGGGACTCACACACATTAACACAGTTGGCAGGGTCAGGAATAGACTTCCTAACTAGCTAGTTTGCCACAATACAGTAATACACAGTTATCACATGCACCACAGGAGTTATCAGGATGATATATGGGCATTGGTTATGTGAAGATGTCTGACATCAGACAGCATGCTTAGTGAGCGTGAATGGGGTTGAAATCATTATACTCCACACACACAGACACAGGGTGCCAGTACTGATATGCATGGGTGCACTGCTTCACATGTGTGTAGTGGTTCACTGTGCTAGAAGCTGTACAAGGCTAGGTGAAAGGTATACCTTGGCATCAGGCCACATGACAATGGTCTCCATTGTGGCTCAGGGGTGTAGTGTCTGGATTGACCCACACAGGTGGGTATTGTAGTCACCATCCAGTCATCTGGGTTACTATTGTGGGTGGCCAGCACTGTGCAATGCTTGCCATGTATGTGCTCTATAGTCTATGACATGGACGGTGTCTGGGATGTGCACACATTCCACATGCATATTCTGTGACATGTGGAACTGTACCTGGGGTGTCTGGGCCATATTTTGTACACAGATTGTTACCATCAGATGTTCCATTTCTGGTCTCATGTGGTGGGAACTGGCAATGGACACCAAGTTGACCCTGCACCTACATTGACAGCATGATACAAGTATCCCCTGGTGTCAGTGGCATCTATCCATACAGGGCATGTGTTTAAGGCATGGTATGTGCTTTGTGGTTACATTTGATGGCACTACAGTTGTTGCAAGCGTTCAGTGGGGAACATAGTTAAGGCACACTGTCTGAAATGATGTACCTATTGTAGTGATGGAACAGGGTGCCATGTCCTCTGTAGTCCACTGCAATCACCCCATTGTTACTATCTGTGGGAAATATGCAGGGAACTACTATCAAAGTGGTTGTTGCCTAGCCAAGTGTGTTTGTGTATGAGACATGGGTTGAGAGTGTTCTCTTGGTAATGCAAGGGTTGCCTAAATTGTTCGCCAGGCCTTGATGTCACATGTAGGGGTATGGGTTGTCAATGCCAGCCTCTCTGCTGTTTGACATCTGTTATCCTTGTAAGGTGGACACTGTGGCATTTAATAGGCCCACCATATAAGAAATTTACAAAACCCACTTTACAATGAGTCCAGTTGTTACACACTCACAGCCGTCTCCATACAGGATACAAATGACAAACACAGACACACATCGAGTCTCATAGTTGCCTTGTCTGGGATTGGAACTCCTACCTAACTAGTACATCACACTACATCATTACGCAGTTATAGCACGCGCCACAGAGATTACTGGGCAGTGGAGGTTGTACTGAATGTGCATGGCCTCAAAAGCATCGCTCCCTACACAGACAAACAAAACATCCACATTTACCATGTCTGGGAATAGAACCCCTACCGCACTAGAATATCACGCTACAGCATTACGCAGTTATAGGATGCATCACAGAGATTACTTGGCTACTCTTTCCCCAAAGGTGTATTTCAAGGTGAATGACATCATCAGGCTTGCCAAACAAGGGTAATGGAGGTTGTAGTGAATGTGCATGGCCTCAAAAGCATTGCTCCCAACACAGACAAACAAACACATATACAAACATCCACACTTGCCATGTCTGGGAACAGAACCCCTACCAAACTAGTATATCACACCATGGAGATTACTTAGCTACTCCTTCCCCAAAGGTGTATTTCAAAGTGAATGACATCAACAACCTTGCCATGGTTGGGCAATGGAAGGTGTAGTTCATAGGATCATAGGGTCATACTTTGATATGAGGCTATCGGCCTTAGGGCCTATACATGCCTAGACCTGACATTTCTCTGGCTATGACTTCCCGCAATATATACTTCTCTACACCCTGTCTAGCAGGGCAGCTGACATAATCCCTGGGGTAAATGTCCCATCTCCCATCTAATCGTTCAGGTTCCTTTTGAAGAGGGCCAAAGGGGCACTCTGCTTGACATGTGCGAGCAATCTATTCCAGAGTCTGGGGAGTCTCTGGGTCAGAACACATCCCTCCTGCATGTATTATTCATTGTGATGACAGGATTTGGATCCCTGGAGCATGTGGCTGTGAGTGTTTGGAATTCTCTAAGTGCAGCATGCCCAACAGCTGTGGGTTTGACATGGCATGTTATGTTAAGCAGAGATCACCTCTGAGAACACAATAAGTGACAGAGTATTGCTGGCTGATTTTCAGACGGTCAGCATAGGGCATCTGGTTTAGGCCTATGGTCATTTTGTGGGGTATGTCTGCAGCCTCTCTACTTCTTGCAGATGTCTTGTGAGGTACATACATAACAGGCCATTGTAGTCTGTACTGGGTTTACTGAGAGATGTCTACAGTGGGACAATGGGCTCCTTTTCCTGGATGTAAAGCCCTTAGTGTGAGGTGTGCCACACAGGTGGGTTTCCTGACTGTTGTGGCAATGTGGTTATCAAAGGTGAGATCACTGCCCATCTGTTTCCCTACGTCTGTTATCACACTTTATGTGCTTAGTGTACTGCCACCTATGTGGTACTTCACAGGTGCATGTCCCTTCCCAATGGCGATAACTATATATTTCTTGGCAATGATCATGAGTCCATAGCTCAGGCACCAAGCATGTCTTTCTGTAAGGCCCTTCTGTAGAATATCCATATCATGTGGGGATTCAATATTGGCTCCCAGTGTGCATCTGTGACCTTTGTATGCCAGTGTCCCTTACTGTTGGACTGTACTTCAGACCAGTAGATGCTGGACAAGGGCGGTGCCAGGACTGACGCCTCAGGTACTCTAACTGTCATTTGTCTGGGGCTCGGGTTGGTGTCACCTACATTTACAGTGCGGGTGGTGTCAGTACAGCAGTTGGCAGCCCATCAGGTGACATTGGGATTAATGGCCAGCTCGATACATTTCTCTATGATTCTAGGCTGGGGGATGGTGTCAAAGGGCTTGGCGCAGTACAGAAAGGCTGTGGGAACCACCTTACCCTTGTTCATAGCTCTGGAGACAGAGTCATAGTTGTCATTCAGGTTGAGGTGACATGATTGGCCCTTAACAAACCAAACCTGGTTGGGTCCAGTGTTTGCAGGTTGCCAATGCCTTTGTTTTAATTTCCATGATAATACATTCCATGGCCTTGCAGAGCAGGCATGTCATACTATTGGGGCTGTAGTTCCCAGAATCCCAGGTGGATTCTCCCTTTGTGGACTGAGATAACTGTAGCTGTGTACCACACAGTGGGCATGGAGCCTGAGGTGTGGCTATGATTAGACATGGCACATAGGTCAGGTGAAAGTACAGTCTGTAGCTCATGTAGTACACAGCCCGGGATGTTGACTGGTTCCACGGCTGCTGTTGTCATAGCTCTGTGTAGTGTGGTTTTTACCTATGTGGCCATTTTTATCCGCATATGGCAATCTATCCATGTTGAGGTGGGCCCTTTGGGGGTTGGGGGGGTGCAGTTGGCACTGAATCAATCTGCCAGGATATTGTCAATATCCCTGCGAGGAGTAGATTTAGTACCATCCTGTTGTAGCTCACATCAGTTCTGAGCATTGCCATTTAGATTCTTCACATAGCTATGGAATGGCTTGCAGTTGTCTCTGGCATCTGTGGCTATGTTATGTTCATAACTAGCCTTGGTGGATGTTATGAGGGGTCTCTGCCTCTTACTGTAGCTGGTAAAGGAGTATTTTGCATCCTGGAAAGTCCCCCATTTCTGCAAGAGTTTCCTCCTTTTGTTGTACAGTATGTTTATGGCAAGGGGCCACCACATTGGCATCCTTTTCTTGGATGGGAGGCATCTTGGTTCAATATTGGATGACACGATTCATGCATGAGTGGATGTGGTCATACAGTGCCTTCATGTATGATTCAGCAGTTGTCCTTTCAGTTCTCTTCTGCATGGGTGTCATGATGTTAGTCACATCTGACATGTGTAGCATGACATTGGCTTTGGAGATTGTGTTACGGAGGTGTCCTTACTGGGGTGTGGGAGAGGGATGCTGATGTTAAGGGTGATTAGCTCATGGGCATACCTGACCACCAATGGGGTGACCATAGGTGTGGGGCACTGATGTCCCATGTTGGTAATGACCAGGTCTAGGATATTTGAGCCCCTGGTGGGACTATGGGTTACTTGATCCAGGGCATTGGGAATTATGACTTCCAAGAAGCGTTGGGCACATGTGTTGGTACGCAAGTAGTTTTCCCAGTTAATGGCAGGGTAGTGTAGCTCACCCAGTATTAGGGTGTTTGCTTGTATCATAATATTTTACAGTATGTTACAGAGGCTGCAGTGGGTATCATGGGGCATGGTGGGGGATCTGTAGCAAGCTATACAATTTGGAATGCAGTCTAACCTACTGTTAGTTGCACCGGGGTATTTCAGACACATTCTGTTGGGCAAGTAGCCTGGTGGTGTGAATATCCTTGGTGAATATGGACACTCCTCCACCTTTATTGTTTTGGTCCTGGTTTGGTGGCTAACAGGTGTGGTGAGATCTGTACCTGATATTGCAGGGGTGCTCTCTGGAGGCTTGCAGCAGGTCTCTGTTACTGCACAGGTATCAATGTTCTCCATTTGTAAGTGTGTAGTGACTGTGAATGGCCAAAAAACATTGCTGCCTACACACACACACACACACACACACACACACACACACACACACACACACACACACACACACAGTTTCACAGTTGTCATGTCTGAGCATTGAACTCCTACCTAAGTAGTTTATCACACTAGAGCATTACACAGCCATAGTACGCTCCATGGAGATTACTGGGCTACTACTTCTCCAAAGGTGTATTTCAAAGTGAATGACATCAGCAGACTTGCCAAAGAAGGGCACTGGAGGTTGTAGTTACTGTGAATGGCCTCAAAAGCATTGCTCCCTACACAGACAAACAAGCACACAACACAAATATCCACACTTGTCATGTCCGGGAATAGAACTCCTACCTAATTAGTTTATCACACTACACCATTAAGCAGCTATAGGACATGCCAAGGAGATTACTGGGCTATTCCTTCCTCAAAGGTGCATTTCAAAGTGAATGATATCATAATCAAACATCTACACTTGCCATGTCTGGGAATTGAACTCCTACCTAATTAGTTTATCACATTACAGCATTAAGCAGTTATAGGACATGTCACGGAGATTACTGAGCTGCTACTTCCCCAAAGGTGTATTTCAAAGTGAATAATATCAGCAGGTTTGCCAAAGAAGAGCACTGGAGGTTGTAGTGACTGAATGGCCTCAAAAGCATTGATCCCTACACAGACAAACATCCACACGTACCATGCCTGGGAAGAGAACTGCTACCTAACTAGTATATCACACTACAGCATGACATAGCTATAGGATGTGCCACAGAGATTATTAGGCTACTCTTTCCCCAAAGGTGTATTTCAAAGTGAATGACATCAGCAGGCATGGCAGTGTAGAGCATTTGAAATTGTAGTGAGTGTGACTGGCCTAAAAAGCATTGATCCCTACACAGACAAACACACACACAGTTGCCACATTTGGGATTGTAACTCCTACCTAACTAGTACATCACCCTATAGCATTACAGTGTTATAGGACGCGCCACAGAGATTAACTGGATACAGTGTCCCCAAAGATGTATTTCAAGGTGAAGACTTCAGCTGGCTTGCCATAGTAGGGCAATGGAGAGGGCAGTATGTGTGCATGGCCCATAACCCATTCATCTAGAGGCAGACACACCACACTCAGGCACACAGGTTTATATTTCACAGGTACGTGTATACAACTGCTCGATGACTACTGACTTGTACAGTCATGTTGCACAGTTAGCACTAGCACCACAGACACTATAATGCTGAGGGATTCCAGAGGCAAATGTCGACAGTGTTTGACATTTGCACATCATGTGGTTTTAGCTAATTGGATGTGTGCTGGGTGGGACAGGCCTCATGATGGAAGGCTCTTTGTCACTGTCACTCTCTTCCACACATCTATGTATGTGTCCTTTTGGTCTATTATAGTGTGTTGTCCTTAGATATATGTGTATATTCCTATCCAATGTATGTGCAAAGCATGACTAGGGCGAACTGAGGAGTGTATGCACTAACATGTGCAACTGTCAGATATGTATGGTCCACTGCTGTTGTCAGACATGGGCTTCATTTCTTTAAAGTGTGGGAGCATGCCCAGTATGACCTTCTCTATTGAATGTGTGAATCCATTCCAGGTAGATTGTACTCCAGTGCAGGCTTCTGTGCTCTACACCTACAGCTAGCAAAGTGTTTCTGCAGGATATCTGTAGCTCAGTTGACAATATGGGGTCAAAATGGACTAAGGATAGTGGGTTACTGTAGGTAATTATGTCTGTGGTGCTTCTGCTACATGGTTCTGGTGTTAGCAGAGATATTCAGACATATGTACTGTTATACACTGTGATATTTTATGTCATCAAGTACTGTCAGGTAGACAAATTCACTTCCAGTGATGTCCTGGGGAACACATGGTGAATGCAGCTGTGTCCAGTATTGTGGTCTTAAGCCTACATATTCTTGCACACTCATGCCACTCTGGAGGGGAAGCTGTAGACACTTACTGCTGGGTCTGTGTAAATGGTTCAGCACCTTGGTACAGTGGTGGCAGAGGATCCCATGCTTGTACATCCATTAACATGACAGTATGGCCATATCTTGCTGCGGCGATACCTCACAGCTTTACAGATTCACACAGATTACCCAGAGACAGGGGTCACAATTCTGGACATTACCCCTACACATTGTGGTTTATGAACAGGTTTGTAGCCATCCATTCTTGTGTTTGCAGCCAGGGATAGTATGTGCACATGGCTGAGTTTCAGATTTCACACACTCCATAGCGTCCATGCTCCCCCCCCTATTATTCTATCCTCTTCCGTACATTATGTAAACATTCTCTGATACGTTCCCTATAGTTATCACCTCATGACAGCAGTAATTTGGTGTTGGTACACAGTTCATGCAGCAGAACATGGTGGACATGTTACTGGGATTTGTCCACATGGCCTTGCATTTGGGTTCTGTGGACTGTGTTATGTTGTTATTTGGGAGTCCATGACATAACATACATTGGCAGTACAGGTGAGACACAGGCCTTTGGCAGAGGACTGTAGGGCATTTGGTAGTGATGCAGGCCAGCTGTAGTAGGCTGTTACATTCTGTCAGTCCTACATTCCCAGACTGCAATACACTATACTCCCCTGGGGTGACAGGGTAGGTGTGCAAGGTGTTCATGCCAATACGTTCTGTCAGTATTGATCCAGTGGTGTGGATGCTGGCAGGGTGCTGCTTACAGCTAGGGACACACCTGCATAAGACACCCGCTCTACATGCTACACTCTTTTGCTATTGCCATACACAGGTGGGGGTCATATTGTACTCATTCCCACTCATTCCCAACAACAGGGATAAGACTAGAGAGGTACCTGTGGGTGGTGGTTGTGTGAGATGGGTGCATGTATGCTATGGACACTACTTGCATCTGACTCACAGATATGCATGGGGCATTCCACTTATGCTGGCTTGTGCAGGGACATCAGCTGTTTCTCAATACATCATTACTATGATCTTTGTGGTCTGCCAGTGTTTAGCCAGATGACATCGGTATTCCCTACTACAAGCCCAGATAATGTGCTGCAAACCTGTATGTACAATTCCAAGGGTGTATCTATTTGACAGTTACATATTATACACTGTCTGTCTGGGGTACTCCCCCTATGTACTGCTTGCATGTATTGGCATACATTCATGCCATGTCCATCTTTCAGATGGTGACACATATTACTTCCAAACATTTACAATGGCTTACTACTGGAATGTGTTATACTGGGAAGCATTGTGTTTGACACTGCAGTTGCGAGAACTTGGCCCTGTCATCGGCAGTACTGGGCACTGGCCAGAAGGACAAACCTCACCATGCATACATACATACTAACCACTCTCACACAATATACAAAACACACCAACCTAACACACACAGACCTGCATATTGTACACATGCTACAATCTATCCTGCAACCTTGGCCAGCTCAGGTAATCTGTGCTCCACTGTTATTATACCTACACATACACGTTACTACATTTCTACATAGGATTGGGGAGGCACACCTGGGTGTTACTATGTGTCTACATAGGACTGGGGGTTCACACCTTCCTGTTACTACATTTCTACATAGGATGGGGGGAGCACAACTGACTCTTACTACATCTCTACATATGATTGGGGGGCACAGCTGACTGTTACTACATTTCTACATAGGACTGGGGGGCACACCTGACTGTTACATGTCTACATAGGAGTGGGGGGCACACCTGATTGTTACTACTTGTCTACATAGGAATGGGGGACACACCTGACTGTTAACTACATTTCTACATATGATGGGGGGGCACACCTTACTGTTACTACATTTCTACATAGGATTGGGAGGGCACACCTGACACTTGTACACATTTGCTATGACTGTACTGGTATGTCAGGTACTCCATTTCATTCCGTATTCTAACCTATCATGCTGACTAGAGGCATATCAGTGTACTAGAGGTCTTAGGTTTGATTGACCTACATTTCAATTTCTGACTTCTTACCCTTCAGAACTAACATCCCACTGCCTGACCTGTTATAGTCTGTCTGTGTAGGCCTGGGGGTGGGGGGTACCCATAGTCATCAATAAGAGGCCTTAGCACAGCCTTTGTTTGTGTTTGTCTAAACCTGTCCTGCTGACTGAGACTGTTGTTGGGTATGTGAGACTCCCTGACTGACATGTGTGTGTCATATGGACATACATGTGGCCCAGCACATTTCCTGTAATGGGTTTTGTCACCTTGTCTAGTACTGGCTACTATGGTGACACCAGTATTTGTTACAGATCTCATGCTGCCACTATAGGTGTCTACTATCTGCTGGCATCCCATTCAGCCACCTGATTCCCTTGCACACTCACATCCATACCATAGATACAAATAACAACACATACTACTTCATTCAGCAATTGGTAGGAAGAGTGACTTACTTTGTGGCTGTGCCAGAACTGAGGATGGTGCTGGAGGGCTGACTATGTCAGATGCACATAGTACACTCCCTATACATGGTTATGCACAGGTAGTGTCATGTTTGGCATCCCTTTTACTGTATGTGCGAGTCAGAGAAAGGTGTCAATCCCTGGGTCCCTACTGTGTCAGTGTATGTGCCATGCATTGCAGCTTTACCAAGGCCAGGGCATATTGGGCATGCCTCCTTCTCCCTACTGGAGTAGGCACAGGTTGTTCCTCCTCTGAGTCACTCTGTGCCTGTGTAGGCCTTGGCAATGGTGGGGGGGGAGGCGTGTGGCTTTGCCCCATGCTGTTCCTGCTGCAGCTGTTTCTTCAGGATCATATTGTGTAGCATGGCACATATGATGACAATTTGGGTACATGTAGCTGGTGAGTACTGCAAGGCTCCACCGGATGTGTCCAGGCACCGGAACCATGACTTGAGCATCCCAAACACACGCTCTATTATGATTCTGGTCTGTGTGTGTGCCTCATTATGGAGTTCTTGTTTGAGTGTGTGTGCATTTCTGATGGGTGTCACCAGCCACGGCTGCAGTGCATAACCAGCTTCCCCCACTAGGGACTGTAAGGGATGTCCCCATTGGCAAATCTCTGGTACAGCTGTGTCAGATGCCAGATGTGGGAGTCATGATAGCTTCCAGGGCAGCCAAGGCACACATTCATTATAATGCCCTGGGCATCCCACACCACCTGGCAGTTGATGGAGAGGAAGCCCTTGCGGTTGATGTAGACCCTACTGTGCTCATCAGGTGGTGCTTTGATGTATATGTGCATGCAGTCTATAGTACCCACTACCCAGGGTATTCTGCTATTTGGTGGAAGAGACGCATATTGCTGGCCAACAATTCACGGCTGTTGTGGAAATATACATGCTCACCGGCATCTGCTGACATGGCATCCAGGAACTGGTGGAGTACCCTGGATGCTGATACCTGTGAGATCCCCATCATATTCCCAGTTGGCCTTTGGAAGGTACCTATGGCTAGTATTCTTAGACCTACACATACCTTGGTATCCACTGGGATGGATTCCCCTCTGTCAGTTCTGTGTGTCAGGGGTGGCTGGCACAGCTCAACAATTTGCTGTTGGAGGTCCCTGTCCACCCTACAGCACTCCACTATCTCCAGCTCATGTAGCCTCTGGTAGGTTACCCTGGGTCTGTACACTCTTCTCCGTCTCCTCCCTGTGGGTTGGTCGACAGCATTCTCATCGTCTCCACCCTCAGCCTCTTCCACATGTTGATGTATGATAGCTGCTGCAGCCCCTATCATTTTGTTGCTTTTGTTTGTTAAAAATTCCCCACTTATATACACCAGTGGTGTAGAGTATGTGGGAAAAACCAGAGGGAAAAGTGTTTACATAGTTTGTAGTAGTGTTCTGGGCTGGGCTGCTGCCTGTGTAATTGGCTGATTCAGATACATTTCACTGCCAGTTATGCTAGTTCTCCTTGATTACCTTCCTACTGCTGTTTTCCCTTCCCATTGCCTTGATGTTTAAGCCCGGGGGCGTGCAATGCAAACACAGTGCTCAGGTGTGGACAGAGCTGCTATTTCCTGGTTTACTTTTTTTTCCCTTTAAAACCCAGTGTGTGGCACGCACACCCGCTTAGACAATGTAAAGACTGTCAGGTAGTCTCAGACACACACCCTTGCTGAGCTCTGTTAAGCTAAGGGCAAACCTGAGCCAATGGGCTCCAATAAGCTTATAGTATGCCTGACACAAACCCCTATAATGTCAGCTAACTCTTAGGCTTGAACCATGCTATTCCTGCACTTACACGGTTGGGTGCTGGCTAGTATTAAGGGGAAATCAGTATCATTCCACTCATTTGCATAGGATTGCCAGCTAATGTATAGTTACAGGTCCCATACTGAGCCTTCCCCCTTAGCAACCACTATTCACTGGCCATGTTGTCTTCTGCATGCCATTGAGTATAATGGCAAAGCTGTCAGGTAGAAGGAAAAGAGGAAGGCCTAAGACAAGGTTTATGGATGTGGTGAGAGAGGACATACAGGTGGTTGGTGTGACAGAGCAAGATACAGAGGACAGAAAGAAATGGAAACAGATGATCCGCTGTGGTGACCCGCAACAGGAGCAGCCGAAAGAAGAAGTGATTTTGGTTAGAATGCTTATTTCAGTTTTTTTTTTTTAATTTTTGGCCCGATCCCATTTGCATGCCCCTGTCCTACATTTAAACAGCTGAAATTGGCTAAAAAAAAAGTTATTTTTTTATTTTTGCCAACTGTTTTCCATGCCAGTGGCCATATATTTGACCATTGGCATGCTTTACACATACTATACACCCTTTATTTGGAGCTGTCATGGCTCAGTTTTGTAGTTTGCAGAAATGTACTTGGTTACTAACCAAGTACATTTCTGCACACTACACTAGTGCTGCACGGCCAACTGACAGCTTCCTGGATTGCAAATTCACCTCATTTGCATGGTTTTCACCTGCAAATGGGGTAATTTGCATGCAGGAGCTGTGTCCATGCAGGAATAGTACAGGAGCGCTCGTGCACATCCCTGCAGCTTATTCCTGGATCGCACGGCAGCCATATTGCCTCCAGGAGCTCCTGCACTATTCCTGCATGCCATGCAGGGCTTGCTGAATCTGGGGGAATAACTATGTATAACAGTGGATATAATATGAATTATATGTGTGACTAAGGGTATCCTGACAAATTGTGTTTCTGTAATTAAAAGTTTCTTTTCTGCCCTGGGATGGACTTCATACTTCAATGATAGTCATATATGCAACTCACATAACACAAGTCTAGCTGAAAAACTAAATGTATCATATGGTCTGACCCATAACTTTGAAATATTTCATGAAAGTAATACAAGTATATGCATTTCCACTATATTGTCAGACATTACTTCTGCATCATTCATGAAAATGCAAAAACCAGGGCATTGTCAGGTCACACACATACGTGGTTAACCACTCTCCCTTTAATGCTTCTTTGCAATTAATGAGTAGATCTGACAAACACTTCTTCTGTGGCAAGGAGGAAAAAAACACCTTTTGGAAGAATATGTGTTTCTGTGCTTTACATAGGTTTGAATCCAACATTGTACAAATTACTTTTATCAGTGTGTAAAGCTACACAAAAAATGTGTCAAGTCATACAATTTATAGCCCCAATGCATGTTTGAAAAGTTAAGTCATCCAACAAACCTAAACACCTTCAAAAGACTATTACACTCCTACCTGCTTCTTCACAGAAAATGTAACTGCACTCTTCACACCATACCTCCCAACCTCCCCCCTTCCTTCTCTCCTGGCTAACCTCCTTTCCCTTCAAACCTCTCTCTTATATTCCTACTATAAGTTATAACCAATCTCCTCCCAGCCACTCACTCTTATGTCTCTCTTCCTCTCCTTCATAACTACTTGTAATCTTCTTAACTACTTAGTATTGGATTCCTTCTCTAGCTACCACCCTTCCTGCTATAAAAGTTTTTTCACAACTATTTACTGTATGCAATGTAAAAGAATTGTTTATTTTGTTATTTCAACTTAATAAGTAACTTAGGAATGTAAAAAAATTCTATATGTTATGTACTTGTTATGCAAACCTTCACAGCTTAACAATGTAAACATTATTTGTAATTTGTTATCTGGAGCTTTTCTCCCCGGGCCTCCACTGAAAATGGACTCTCAAGTCCAGTGGACCTCCCC
>NC_056747.1:1319973918-1319978918 GCF_019279795.1 Protopterus annectens | reverse complement strand
GACCCGCGCCCTAACCCTAACTCACCTAACCTGCCCTAACCCTCACGTCCACACAATTGCACACTTACCTGAACCTGACCCATAACTTTTCACCACAGCGCTGAAAATACCGAAGCAACAGAAACAGACAACCAAATTTTTTCCCTAGGAAAAAAATTGGGTTTTCTGTTTCTTTGATATTTTCAGCATTCGCTGAAAATGGGTCAATATTAGAACACTTGAAATTTTGAAAGTTTGGTGTTCTAATATAGTCCCGGTGTTGCACATGTCACATATGATCCGAGACAGTATGTAATCCAATCAAACACATACACACATACCCTTACTATCTTCCAAACTATAGATATTGCAGTTTTTGTCTAAATGTCATAATAATGGCCTAGAATTTTATGTGATGTTGGCCCTTAGCCTATTAATGTCTTATGACCCTATGGACACTGAGCATGTCAATGTGGTGTATTCTACATGCGCTATGTAGAGGTGTGGATGGATGGTAGTCCTACAACAGTGTATTCCCATCTGTGATTTGAGGTAATGTATTGATGGCCACTGCTGCCATTAGATTAGACATTCCTTACATAACAGCTGTAGTAATATGCCTCCTGAGGGCTGTTGAGATAGGAAGATGCTATGTATGTTGTTTCCTTACTAAGGCATGTGTTTTTGTAGTGGCGTATACCAACATTCTAGCCAGTTGTCATTCAACCATTACAGTAACACTTGCAGTACGGCACAGGTGTGCATGTGTATACCTTTCATCATTAAATGATCTTTGTCATACTAATTACATAGGCACAAATGTCTTGTTTCATCCACATGTTGTAATGCTGTTATATACACAAACATATAACTAGCCCAGATTCAATTGCAATCTTTGTGACTTCATTGTATGCACCATTGTGTTGCTATTCACAAGGATTATTGAGGTGGGCCCCAGCAGCATTGTATGACTGTCAGCATTTGTGTCAGTAACTGTTCTGCATGAACCACTCTCACCACATTTGTAATGAATCAGGGGACTAACAAACAGCTTTACAGTGAATAACATATATGCATATGATGTGCAATTGATGTAATTACATGGCATAGGCAGAGTTGTATGACTATGTGAAGACTTCCACTGTGTGGCATGCAATGCACATCCAATGTTCTGTTTAGTGGTGTTGTCACAAATCATTTTTAAATAACTACAAAATGATATGGGGAAGACATAACTAAGCTCAGAGCTGCTTGTGGATGGCACCACATATACTCAACCGTAGGAAATAGACAATCTGCTAGCTGACAGATTTAGATCAAACTTCCACCCCCTGTCCACATCAGACATCAACCAAAGTATACATGCAAACATTACTCAGCTTATTTTCTCAAGAGACTAGTTCATCTGTGCACTGTCTAAGCCTAAAAACACAGCATTAATGGGCCCTGACAACATCCCATGTTACCTTTTCAATAACTTGCATCCTGACCCAACAGACACAGTTGGATCCCTTCTTAACTGCAAACTCCAGACAGGCAGAAGGGTGTACAGCAACAGTCATCCATCTGAACAAGTGGACCATCACCTGACACAGGGAATTATAGACCCATAAGCCTGTCTGACCTCGTCTGTAAGGCAACCAAAGGAATCATTATGGACCTTATCAAAAAGGACACATTTAATCTCCCAACTGTGTACCTAACCAATTTTTGATTTCCTAAGGATAAATCATGTCTGTTAAATCTGCTTGACTTCTTCAAGAGGGTCACCAAGGGCATGGATGAGGGGAAAGACTGTGCATCCTGCCTAACTAGACCTGGCCAAGGCATTTGACACAAATCCATACTCAGGTATTACAGATAAACTGTCTCAACTGCCTATAAACACATATATCACCAGGTTAGCAAGCAAATGGATCACCAACAGGACATGTATTGCCAAAGTGTGTACATTCAACATTAATTAGCAAGAGGTCAGTGACCAAGTCCATATGACGGGTTCTGTACTACATCCTTTCCTGTTCAGCACTTACTTCCCAGAAGTCAAGATAAACATAGACCACCCTTTTCTTACCAGCTTTGTAGATGACTGCAAAATCTGGACAGTCATTGACCCTGCAAACACTATTGATATACTGCAGAAACTATTAGTGCACAAAACTGATTAGTGCATAAAAACACACTATATGAACACAAAAGCAGAATTATTCCCTTTTGAAAAGCAAATACCCAAGCTAATTAAAATATAAACAGCACACCCCTATAAGTACACACAGTAGTATGTGATCTGGGTGCTCACTTACATAGTAATCAGAACTTCAACCCCCCATGTGTCCACAGTGGTGACAGATCCCTTGTATGTGGCACAACTCATAAGTATGGGCAGTCCATCCACATCAAAGGACATTATAATGCCATTGTACTTGTCCCTCATCTCACCAATAATTGAGTACCATGCACCCTTTTGCATGCACCTCACCACACATCTGCAACAGCTGGAGCAATCCCAGAGTTTTTGCACAATGAAGATACATGATGTAAACAAGGAGTCATATGCAGAAAGATTTAAAGCCCTATCACTGTATTATATCTGCAACAGCCTAGTTAGGGTTGGCCTACAGGGCACCCTACAATCTGTCTTTGATGGCAATGTTACACATTAATGCAAACTGTACAAAGGCCATTCATTCCAAGGATGTTGACCTAGCCTCTGACATAATAAATCATGTTGGAGAGAGATACATCTCTCAGACACTACCCTTTCTCTGGAACATGCTTGCCATTCATATAGCAAAGGCCTTCCTGACCATCTTCAAGTGCAATATAGATAAATGGATGGTTAATCATTCTGTACTCTTGGTGTTGTGCCCATGTCTCCCATGGATAGAGGCAGTTGGTATTAGATAACATAGCACAGGCACATCCCTGTGTGAACATTGTTCACATAGTTATTGAAAATGGTGCATGTCAGTTTAAATTTAGCTAGGGTTTTAAGGGGTATTGGCACTTAAGCCTAGTACTCTCCTATGCAATAATAAACCTATGAAGTTCAATGTTATTCTAGGTACAGCTATAGGGTGACTACACAGTGTCACAGGTGTAACAGTACATCACATCAGTATTACCATTTGATAGTTTGCATAAATCCATATGCGTGCATGTCAGGATTTAATGATAGTATAAAATTTTCCATGGCAATGCCAAGGTTACAGTGATCATGTGGCACATGTTGTGGGTTTGACATGTACGTATAGAAAGTGTGCTCCATGTATTGCTTGTTATGTGAGCAATATCACAGTGAGTTTCCTCACTCATTGAAGCTAGACTTTGCAGTGCTGGAGTTTCTGTGCACATGTGCATAACTGATGCATTGTCATACGTCTCACATTGTGCTGTACCATTCATTATGATGGATCACGTCTGAATTCACACATTTGCAGATGTTGCAGGCAATATCCATTGCTATTACACATATCATATGCATGCAATATACAGCTGTGTGTAGAGAATCCACTCATACTAGTCTGTTTTTAAGTGTTGGTATCCATATGGCTGATATCAGTGTCATCCAGGGATGCTTTAATCAAGTGTATCTCATTTGGCACAGTGAGCTCCCATACATCTTGTCAGCCATACATAAGTACTGTTTTGACAGTGCAGACCTCTTTAAAGTGTTCTAAAAGATGCATGTGTGATACGTCTTTCTGTGATGCACTCAGTAAATACACAGAACATTCACAACATTGATGACATGGGTTAAATTCTTGAAGGTATGGATTGTGGCTTATGTGTCATGCAAACCTCTCAACTGGACAAGACTGCCCCTAATTTAAACTACAGGTATAACACTGTCCCTCTTATCACATCCAAAAAGTGGCCATTTTTGAGAAAGGTATGTTAAATTCCCCTTACAGATTACTGAGAAATCATTACAGTTGCACAGGTTCCTGCCAAATATTTTTATAATACCTTACAATCAAATATTTCATGTCAATGTCATAGATCAATGTTGGTATTAACTTAAAATTATCCATGATTGTAGCTGCTTCTAATGTTGTCAGTGGGATTGTTGCTATGTGTCCCTGATTGCTGATATCTATGCTAACATTTCACTCATATTCAAGCAACTCATTTTGCACACCTTCACAGTAAGCACATACCACTATTGTATATACCATCTTTGTTAAATGTCCTCTCCGGTGATCATGTCAGGGTGTTTATATCACAACCAATCATCTCCAGTGATATGTAACCTTGTGTGACAGTCACATGAAATACACTATAATGTGTGATGATATGAATAAAATACTCACACAAGAGGTGTAAACTGCAGTATGTACTGTGCTATGTGCATGTGTGCTTAAAGTCATGCTACTGACTTGTCTATGGAGTATATGTACATTGACATGCCCTTATGTGGTGTACATTACCATGCATCATATGTCCTCTTTCTCTTTCTTAATTCCTAACATTCATGTTTGTGGCCCTTTCCAATATTCACACTTCCCCAGACTAGTGAATTTATAATACATTCTATGTACTCTTTATAATCACTACAAATCCTTTATTACAGTATACTAAAAACATGTTTGCACATTACACTGAATACAGTTTTCTGTAATGTGTTACAACTCCTGTCACTGCAGTAATTTCAGCCTTGGTGACCATTGTGGATGTCTACACAATTTCAAAGAGCAACTTTGCCTATAGTTTAACTTGTCTCCATGTTCTGTATGTGCTGTGCTGCTTTACAAAATTTCCTGGCCAACAACACTGTTGCTGGCCAAAAAATCTTGCTTGTATACATTTAAATGTGATGAGTGACATGTATATGCAATTAGCACTGCTACTCCACGTGCAAACACTTAAACTCCATGTAGGCTTTGTGCTAAGCCTGTATTGAATCGCGAGGTACATTTACTGTGGTGCATTCAGAGTGTGAGTGTGTGCAAATGCATGTATGGTGGTCTGAATATTAAGCATACCTTTCACCTATTAGCGGAGAAAATATAAACAAAGCC
>NC_056747.1:1319956418-1319968918 GCF_019279795.1 Protopterus annectens | reverse complement strand
TTTTTTTTTATTTCACTGTTGTGGATGATGGTGTTTCTACTCCAACCCTGCTGGCTGCATGTGTGCAAGGTCAGGCCACAACAATATCCTAGGATTGCCCCTTGTTTCCTTAAGAACATATTGAGCATGCAACAAACTAGGAAAATCCTGCACATTATGTCAGACACTAACTGGATTACCCCCCCCTGACATAGCAAGATAGTAGAAACAGACTTTGTGCAGGTTGAACAAATACTCTACAAGGTTCTGAGTTTGTACATATGTGGTGTTATATGCGAGTTCAGCCACACTATAGGGGTTCTGTATGGACATTATAAACTCTAGTGAGTATTTTATTTATTTATTTGCTCTTTTGTTAGTCCCACTAATCCAGTGGTTTCTTTTCAAGGGAAACCCAAGGTGGGATTCATACTGATGCTAAGGAACAAATTTGGCCAGGACACCATAAGTCTCCTACTCTTTTCAAGCACTAGGTGTCACCAGAGGACTGTCAGTAGTGCTTGGAGAATTCCAAGATGGAGAAAGGACTACACACTTTTGCTGGATAATTTTTTTGGAGAGAGAATCAGAGTGAGATGAAAGCCTAGTTATGGAGATGGAGACCACAGAGCTGCATATAGAAGTACTGGAGAATTTACTGAAGAAAGAAGAACTAAATGAAGGTGAATAGGTGATGCAGTGATGCGATGAATTGAGATTCATTGCAGCAGTTGGATAATGAAGCCAGGAATGTGATAGAGAAGTGAAATACAGATGGTGAAAACACAGAGGCATGTTCTGCTTATGGAATAATGAGCTTTAATAATATGTCTCTGCAACAGAGTAGTGTGAATAACAGACATGAAGTGAAGAAAAAAAAAGCATGTGCAGGTACTGTAAATCAAGGAAGAAGAAGCAGCGTATCTGACAGTAGGAGAAGGGCAACAGTTTCAGGAAACAAACTCCGGTGGTAAGAATAAGAAGCAAAATCAGTGCTACTATTGACATGCATGACATTATGGGCAATATTATACTGCCACTGGGATTGACTTTAGCAGACATAAGACTATTGATACATCTGGGCTGGAAGACTTTAGGGAAGTAGCTTTGGAAACTATTTCAGATACAGAAACATTTAAGGGTGAAATAGAAAAAGAAATAACATATCACCTTAGAAAGACTTTATTTTTCAGAACTTTGGTTTTCAGTTAAAAATAAAATTAACTGTGTAATACAGAACTTCAAAAATGGAAAAATTAAAATTTCAAACTTTTTCTGGCAGTATGTGATGAAGTGTATGAAGTAATGAAAATTTACGATAATACAAATGTAAGTACAGGGAAATATAATGTAGGAATTGCATTGGATATATAGAATGGGAAATTACAACATATCAAATAATATAATAGTGCATGGGAAAAGAGGAACTGATAGGTACTTGAGCCAACCAAAGGTTTGATTCCATTGTGGAGATGAGAAACATTTTCTCCAGAATTCACAGAGAAAGAAAGAAAGAAAGAAAGAAAGAAAGAAAGGGAGAAAAAGAATGAAATTGTAGAGCAAGGCCATATTGCTAGAATTATAGACAGAAAGAGCACATAAAAATAAATTCAGAAGGAGGAAAAACACTAAGTAGAAAACTATATTAAGGAAGAAAGTGAAATGGCTTATGTGAATTAGGAAGAAAATGAAGGAAGTATGACTCAAAGTGAAGGAAAAGAAGTAGGTGAAGATCTAATGGTAAAAGAAATTCATATACAAACAGAAAATAAGTGTAATAGGTTAGCTAGTGAAGAAAAGGAGATGATAACTCAGAAAGGGAAAGAACAAGAGCAAAAATAAATTAAATTTATGGGGTGAGGGTAAAAAGGAACAAGACAACAATATAAATATGAAGAAAAAGATGCAAAAAGGGGAAGCAAAGACTTAGGCATTTTGTGGCTAAATGTGAACAGTATAAAAAATAAAGTATGGAGTTTAATGCTTGATGGTATAAGAAGAACAATGAATGTATTATATTTGCTGAATAGAAGATGTGTTAAACAAGAAAAAATAGAAACAATTGAAGTTGTTTTGGGGGAAAATATTATCTGGTAAGTAGGATTTGAAACATGTTCTGAATTAGAAATGTTAATAAATGAAGATGAAGCAAAAATATTGGATAAAAACAAAACAAAAAAATACAGAGACGTTGCTTGTCATCCAAAAGAACCTTTATTATAGAATTGACCACTTTCATCCTTATGTGTTTAAGACTTCATTAGAATCTAGTAACCAAACAGGAACACCGACAAAACCAGCAAAGACCAAATCCATCAAGGAAGGCTAGGAACACCAGTTGAACATCCAAAATTTATTACACACAAAGTAAGTGCTTTTGTCTGGTAACCATGACCAAACTTCACCAGACAATTTGAATGAGCTAAGATCCTAGTATTTATACAGAAGTAATTAAAGACAATGAGCTAATCAACCAATAAAGTTTGAAATTGATGCAAGTTGATAAAATAATAAAATAAAATAAAAAGATAATGCAATCAAATAGCAGCAGCAACCATACCCCAAGATAATTCATTCCAAATTGACATATGAAAAGGATAAGCAAAAATATATGCATATATATAAATTAATCTGTGCAAAAATGCAAATAAAGACTAATACTAATGAAAACATACCTCTGTAATAGTATAATGAAATTAAATATTTATAAAAACAGAAATCTGTTTACATAAATATTATAAACACATAAAAATTCATAAATATCTATATAAATAATACAATACTAAAAATTACATATTTGTTAAAATATACATTTATAATTTATAAAAAAATATACATTTATAAAAAAAAATTATAAAATAAGCATTGATTAAAATACTACCTATATTGAATAAGCTATAATACATAAATATACTTATACTAACATGGAATTGAAATGCTAAATCTAATCACCTATCAAAAACTTTTAATTTCAATTTACTTATAATAGAAATAATATTGTTTAACCCTGGGGAAAAACAAGCATTTAAAAAAACTTGCCACCAGGTTTACTTCTCTTCCAGATGTATTTTCCAAGGTCCACCCCTTGCCTGACTTGTAATTTGTTGTAACACTATAAATTTAAAACTATGTTCAGGGCAACATTTAATATGTCTATATAAAGCATTTTTCTCATTTTTTTGCTTAATCTCATACATATGTTCATAAATTCATTGACCTAGCTTATGTTGTGTTTTGCCAATATAAAATGCTTGACATTAGCAACAAATAGCAGCATATACAACTCCTTGGGTATAACAGTTATTATTCCCCTTAATACTAATTTATTTTTCCCTGATTTTTATCTTAGTTGTTTTTAGAATATATTTACACTGTTGGCACATTCCACCTGGCAACATTTGACCCTTCCTATGCTGTAGTTTAAAATACTCTAATAGATTTTTTAAGTTTCTTCCTCTTCTAAAGACTACCTGCGAACAGCTACCAAATGTGTCTGCCATTCCTTGGTCCTGCATAAGAATGGCCCAATTCTTCCTAGTAATATCTTCCACCAAGCAGTTGTCCACAGAATAAGTGCATATGAATGGGCACATTGCCTTCTTGTGGTTATTTAACCTAGTTTCACTACTGTTATCACCAAAGGAAGGACCTGTGCCTACCTGGTCATTATTAATAGTCCTGTTCTCATTAACATTTAGCCTATTAGAAAATAGATGTCTTCGAGCTCGGTCTGCTATATTAGTACTTTTCAAAATAGGTACAAAAATACCCATTCTCCATTTGTAAATTACCTCTGTTTTGATAGAATTGACCAGCCTGCCAGATATCCCCTATCTAAAAACATGTTACTTGTAGTATTACATTCAATAAGAAAATCATCAAATAATGTATTCATCCGAGCAGCTCTAACTAATTGGCCCTTAACAATACCACGTTTAACATGCTTTGGATGACTACTTGTAAAGTGCAACATGCTATTTGAATAGGTGGGCTTCCTGTATATTGTAGCCTTAATATTACCTTCACCTATCCTAGACATAAGCACATCTAGGTATGGAATTTCATTCTGTTGTACTGTATATATAAATTTAAAAAAAAATTAGTGCTATTATTAAGGTCATCCATAAAAGCTGGTATGTCCTCCTTAGGACCAATCCATACCACAAACAGGTCATCCAAGTATCTTAAATACATTTGAATATGTATAAAATATGGAGAACAAAATAAAAAAATGTTTTTCCCATTGTGCCATGACAATGTTAGAAAATAGGGGTCCACAAGCGGACCCCATAGCTACACCCTCACATTGCTTAAAATAATGGCCTTCAAAATACAAATAATTAAGAACAATTTCCATTAACTGTGTATAGGTGTTGATTAACCCTTGTTCAAGACCAAATTCATCAAAAAGGTAATCAGAAAACCAACCAATACCAGTAGAGTGTGGAATACAGCTAAAAAGATCCTTAACATCTATTGTTATAAAGACTCTATTGTCATCAAAAGGGGTCAACTCATTACATTTTTCTAGAAATTGCCAAGAGTCACAGCATAAATGGGGAATACTAAGCACTTTGTCTTTAAAAGAATTATGTAGAAATTTAGCAATGCAGCTAGTCTTAGACCAGCTGGAGTCTACTATAAGGCAAAGTGTGGGGTTAACAAGTCCCTTATGGATTTTGGGAACACTAAAAATGGCTGGAATCTTAGGGTCATCAGTTGCCATATAATTGTAATCATCAATATTTATTTGATCTTGCGTAACCAGGTCTAAAAGTTCCCAATCTATCCTCTTATAGGCTATATTAATTTCATTGAGGGAGGCTTCACTATAAGTTTGACTGTATAACAATTCAAACATCTTTTTGTGCATAATCATCCCTTTGAAAAATTACCATGCCTCCCCCTTTGTCAGGACATATGTACCTTAGGTCCTTAAACCCCGAGTTGCCTTAATAGAAACATCTCCGAATCACTCAAATTAGATCTGTCATTAACTTTCCCCACGTAGTGGTGGAAATCATTTTCACATGCAGTCTCATAAATTTTAAATAAACCGTGCATTTCTGGGTTAAAAGTACTTGGAATTCTACATATGTTGTTGTGTCTTTCGGCTTTTCCCGGTTAGGGGTCTGCCACAGTGAAACTCCGGTCCGCTAATGACTGGCAGTAGATATATTGTTATTAAATACATAATCATCAGTGACATAATTTCTATGCAAATGTTTAAGATTTAAATTCCTAGTAAATAATTTTAAGTCGGCAGTTAATTCACCAATGTCATGTTTATTACTAATAACAAAATTAAAGTTTTGCTAAAAAAATCAGCATGTTTAGTTGTAAAATCGATGCTGTTGTAATTATATATTTTAAAGTCATTGGTAGCATTAGATACAATTACAGGTTCCCTACAAGCAAAAGTCACCTCTGTTATCTCCTCACTTGGTAAGAAGATGCATTCATCTGCCCTTGCTGGTTCCAACCAGACCTCGGTAGATAAGGATTCCATTGCTGAGGTCGTCTGTTCCTTAAATGTTCTGATCTCCTTGGCCCCGACTCCACTAAAGGGACATGCTCACCTCCAGGCAGCATCGCCTCAACCCCAGAGGCCCCACGATTCAAGCCTTGATTCAATGGCACAGATGGAGGAGCAGGGTAAGCCCTTCCTGCTGCATACACTTTCCTGTCCCGCTCAAGTTTCCTAACCTTGCGGTTAGCAATAATGGTAACAACACTGTCCACGTCTATATATGGCTTCATATTGGGAATGGAATGTCTCATGAAATCCACCCCTATGGATTTCCTGGTCAAGGTTATGTACCTCGGCAGAAAGAACATCAAGGCATTCTTGGTTGTACTCAACCATTAGTTCCATGAGCTCGCACCCATGCCGATTGAAAAGTGCCAATAGCTCTTGGTGAAAAAGAGAATGCTGTACTTCATTAGAATCTAAAAAATATCCACATTTCCCCATTAATATATACTCCAGGATCAAATAATCAATTAAATTAATTAATTACTTAAATAAACCCCAGGATTCACAAAGCTCCATGCGAGAATAAGACTATTCTTGCACAGAGTGGTTTGTGTCTGTTTAGAATAGCAGAGCACCTTGCATATGCATGAAGGCGCGCTGCTATTTAATCTAAATGGATACGAACCAGGAGCGAGCACAGGGGGTGTGTGTCAGCAGTGCCTGCACATGTAACACGCCCCCCTGGCTCAGAAAGTGCCGTACAGCACTTTGTGACACAGATGAGTCTCAAGTTATATAATAATACAACTGCCAGAACAGCCATAGCTCGCACACATCTTCTGTCATCCCTTCTCTATGCCTCACCCATCCTCACTAACTTATCCAAATCAAATCTCAACAAAATCACAAAATGTTACAACAATATAGCAAGATTTGCGACAGGCTCAGAATACAGAACTCAACACTGCCATAATATTCAAAAATTAGGTTGGCTAGAGCTACCCAACCAGATCTATTATAACCAACTCATAGTAACTCATAAAATCCTCCACCAGCCTTCCCTCACCCCCAGTCTAGCTAATATCATTACCCTATATTGCAACCTAGCATCCTTCGCTCTTCCAGCAGAATGCTAGTACAACCTACCAAAGCCAACAACTCAGCCAGAAATTTCTTATTCTCTAACACTGCTGGTAAAATATGGAACTCTCTTCCTGCTGAACTAACGACCAATTGCTCCTTGCCTCACTTCAAAATATCACTAAAGACACATATGTACAATAACTGGCTATGTCCTTGTCTAAACCCTGACTAAAACTCAAATTACTCAGTCTGAGTTACTACACTGATGAATTTCAACCAAAGCTTGTCTCAGTCTTAGCTAGGCCCAGTCAAACCCAACATTACTTATATAATCCATTATCCATCTTAGCTATCAAATATATTTTCCCTTTTTCTGTCCATACCCTCCTTCAATTAATTTCCTCTACCCCCTTTATATTATCTCTAGCTTCCATTATCTGAACTGTAACCTCCTTTCTCAGCCTCTGCTGCCTTCTACCCTACCTACCCTTCTCTTATCTCATTATTCCTCTCTTTCTTTATAAATTATCTTCCTTTTCCTGTCTCCTCTTCCTATACCCTCATTTCTCTTATATGTTTTATTTTTTCTCCCTTTATAGTTTCCTTTCATCTCCCACTTTGTTGTTGACTTTTTCGTACCTAAATAAAACCTTACTTTGAACCTCTCTTCATTATGGAACCTATTTGTAGCTGTCTTTTGATTTTTGTTAAATTGCTTAATATCACTGTAAATATTACTTTACTTAGAACATTCTCTTAAATAAGTAACCTATTTGTATTTTTCTTTTGATTTTTGTTAAATTGCTAAATATTACTGCATACTGCATTTTAAATGTTCACCTGTTTGGAGCTTTTCTCCCTGGGCCTCCGCTGAAAATGGATATATATCTAGTCAGACTTTCCCGGTTAACAAATGTAAAATAAAATAAAAAATAAAATAAAAAAATATTAGAGCCAGGCTCTAATATTATATAGTAAAAGACTGTCTGCAGACACTGAAATGTAAGTAGCTAACATTTCAGTGAAAAAAAACAAAACACAAACACCTTGAAGGCAGCAACCTTCAAGTGCACCCCCCCAAATGTATGTACTCTTGCCCTACATGCATGGAAGCAGTAGGGCAAGAGGAAAGCAATAAAAATTTAAAAAAATGTAAGTTTTTTTTTCATCAAATAAATCAGAAATTTAAGTGGTGCGCAGCTTGTTTGCATGGTGTGCTGCTATGCTTAGCCTGGCTGAAATCCTGAAAATGATAGACAAGTGCTACTGTGATCAAAAACATCATTAATCTGCTGTAGCATAGTGGTACCGCCATGGTATAACATGTAGAACCTGCTTGGTTTGAATCCCCCGCTACCAAATTGCTTAATAAACATTTAAGGAATTTGAATGATAGATGTCAATCATATGGCTCACGTATAGCACAGTAAGGGTGGGAATATGTAAAATATAAATGTAAAAAATAATTTATAAATTTAATGAAAAAAATAGATTCAAGCAATGCTTTGCTAGTGTAAGCATTGCTTACCGGCTTTCAGCTGTGCTTACCTGGTGTAAGCACTGGTATGCGGATTTGCATGGAGCTAAGCATAGTTCAGCATATTAAAACTGGCCAATCAGGAAAAAGTGGGGGAAAACTGCCCTATTTAAACCACACAGGTGGGAATACAGCCATAACCATTTCAGATTGCTCACAGCAGGACCAAAATGTCTGGTGTCGGTGAAGATGTTTGCTTCTGAGCGCAATGTTGGGGCATCCAGGAGTCCAAAGTCATGGTTGGGCTCCTAGTAAAAAAACATGATGGCAGGCTGCTGCAGGGCCAGTACCAGGACTCAGAGTACAAAGCTGAGGCCTGGGACCAGCTTGCACGTGATCTCACCAGTGCCACTGGCATACCCCAAACTGGTGAGCAGGTACGTCACCACCATAATGACCTGAAGTGGAGGAGGGGTGCACTCTTGGACCAGTGGATCCAAGAAGCCCGAGCACAGGAAGTCCCACCTGTCTGTAAGTATGCAGTCTTCTGTATCTCAAACTAAGTATGGAAAAAGTTTAACTTGTGACTGTGCAGGTGTGATTAATGTGTGATGCCTCAACATACAGCTGCTATGGAGAGGTCCCAGAATGTTGAGGCTCATGCCCAGCAACTGACCTGGCTGTGTTGGCAGTATGGTGAGTACAGAATACCCCCCTACTATTATCAGTAAGAAATCAAAAGTATAGTAATGGTAGTACCACCTGCATATACAATTGTGCAGTAAAAGTCAGGAATAAATGCCTGTGTCATGCTACTAGTGTTACAATGGAGAATTTCCAGATGCTGTGTAATACAGATGTCAGTATCAAACAAGGTACAATATGCAGGAGTGGAATATTAGAATATGTATGAGTGTGAGTGAACCTGCCAAGAAAGTGCCATGTCAGGGCTACTGTAACAGTTAGAAATGAAAAGCATTCCCCTGTGTAGGTCATGCAAGAATAATAATTGTGGATTTCTGAGTTGTATAAGATATGTATGTCAAAACTAATAAAGGTGATTACAAACACTGGTGTATGTCATCTCGCTTGTACCGGAAAAATAGAAATGTGTATGTCTTGCAGAATGCATTAACTGAGGTGAACTGAGTTAGCACTGTTTGTCTGCATACTTTAGAATGGGCATGTCAAATAACTGAATAAAGCAACAGTACATATTGCCATCAGAATGTGTTTTATTTGTTTGTCTGCCAACAGTGTCTTGTGTTAACCTTTAAATTTCAGCTGTATATAGCTGTGAATGTACTGAACAATGTATAAGGCTAACAGGTGCAGACTTAAAACCTACACTGTGTACTCAGGAATCTAAATAGCAGTATGTAGTTGTAAAACAGTCAAATGTGCAATCCAGCTAATGTGCACATTTCACAAACAGTGACACCAATGTCTGTTGTGTATGTATAATGTGTACTGAAAATGGGAAACAAATAATGCAATGTCAGAATAAATGTACTGTGCACAAAAATATGTACTAGATAGAAATGTCACAAGCAACCCACAACACCTCCCCAGTAGCTCAGTCTGATAAGAGCTAGGCCTATAGTTCAATTTTGCACACACACCATGGTTCAATCCCAGGGACTGCCACTAACATCTCACAGTCTGGTTCTACAGTTGTAAACTGCAATCTGAATAGAAAAAGTACTGTACTGCAACACATAACATTTTCCATACAGGGCACACACGTAAAGAACTATGAATAGAAATACTAGTATAATGTGTATAACTATGAAAGGTGTACAATTGCTGTGTTGATCACCCCAGTCCTACAAAAAGATGCAAGCTAGACATCCACACTCTGCAGTCTGGCCAAGACCAGCTCCTCAAGTGTCACACTGTCACGGATCGTTTCCCCAGTCGCCAAGAAACCTGCACATAGAGAATGTCACAGTAGATGTATACGAAAGGCACAACACACAATCCAGGGCCTGCAACTAATATGTGAATCTGAAATATGTGTAGAAACAGCAATGAAATGTGCACACAGTTCATCTGCACAGGGCCCACAGGTAAAGAAATTAGTACAGAAACAGGTCTGATGTGTATAACTAAAATAAGGGTACAATTGCTCTTTTGATATCTACAGCTGTTGGTGTGCTGTAGCAGCCCCATGGCCCAGGTGTAAGTGTGGTCAGAATGTAGAGTAGTGAATAGTAGTATACTGACAAATATACTTGATAGCAGTTGTCAATTGAATATGTTCCCTTCCCCCACCACTCAACTGATCCAATCATCACACTGAAACCAACATGGGTATGTTCCTAAACAAACTTTTACTTTTAGGACCATTATTCCATTTGGTTTATCATTGTTTAAACTGTGTGCATACTAATATTCCCTGTTGAATAATCATTTTATTGCCTGCCTGACATACCACTAACTGGCATGCTGTTGCAACCCTGAATGGCATTCCATATATGCATGTGTTCTGTTTGCTATGGCACTGTTATAATTGCACTGTTTTGGGCAAATGGGAATATCCATGCATGCTATTTTGACTAATGTTGTAATGTGTTGTGCATGACTAACCAATATTCATTGTTAATTTCCACACCATAGCACATATGGGAAGGCGGATCCCAGCGGATTCACCTGCCCCACTCTACCTGGCCGAGGTACCTGGTCTCAGCACATCTGGGACCCAACACAGACCTCCCTCATCTGCTGGTCCTGCACCACATTTGGGTGGAACCGCTGCAGGGGATGGGGCTCAACCCCCCTGCAAGTGGGTGCGGTGAGGATGTTGTCACCTGGGACAACGTCTGTGGCATGCTGCGCATACAGATGGAGCTGGATGACCGCCTGTGCCAAGTGGAGAGGAGGCCGGCATAGCTAGAGGGGTAGGTGGCCCCTCCAGCCAGCCCCCCAGCACAGCCACCTTCGGGGCTGTAAAGGAATAGTGGTGACTGCCATCAGGTGGGGACATCAGTGCCACTACTACCATCTGGGGGGCTCATGAGCTTTGGATTCCCAACCACCCTCCCTGTCAAGGTGTTTACCCCCCATGTGTCTACACCTCCCTTGTCTGCTGTCTTGTCTTGTCTGTCTTGTCTGTCTGCAAATGCAACTGCTCCTACCAAACTCCCCTCACCACACTTACCAATAATCCTTCCTTAACATCCCACTCTCACCTTAAAAAAAAAAACATCTGTCCCACAAAAAATCACATCCCATACATAGCTCTGCATTTCGCCCAGAGACATGTACTCATCACACAATCTAACCCTACCAATCATCCATATTGTATGATGCCCACACACCTCGCTGTAGGGTGTGAGGCTCCAAATTCTAAATTGCCCACATTGAAAGCAGCTGTTGCTGCCAAAGAAGTGCAGAGCTATGTTCCTTTCCTATACCCGTCCTGCACATCCCTACTTGTTTCTCCTCTTCTTTGTCTCCCTGCTTGCCCCAATTTAACCACTTTCCTATCTCCTCTTTTTCTTTTCTTTATTTGAAATTAGTGTGGGTTTAAGTGGTCGTAAGTGGCTGTAAGCTAAGCTAAGCTCACGTAAGCGTCGCTTAGCTCCACGCAAACCCTCGCAAACCCGCTTACAACTGCTTTAAAGTACCTTAATTACTCTATCTCCTGTTCTGCCCAGCAACAAAATAATCAGCCATTGCAAGTCTAAAACAGGATCCTGCACACTACAGCCAAAGTGATTTACCACTAAGGCATTTTAGATGCAAATAAAACCAATGTTTTCTCAAACATATCATCCAGCAAAGTCATTCAACAATAGGGCAGATGTATTTATTTATGTAAAGATATATATACATATATATATATATATATATATATATACATATATATATATATATATATATCATCATCATCATCATCATCCCCTTTTTCCCATTTACATGGGGTCGGGGTATCGTATTAACTGTCGCCAACTCTCTCAATTCAGTGCCACTCTCCTGCCTTCTTCAACACTCATGCCTGACTGTCGCAGATCTTCTTTCACACAATCCATCCACCTCTTTGCTGGATGCCCTCGCTTCCTCTTATCTTCTTCCTGTCTGTCCCAAATCTCCCTCACCAGATTGTCTTCTGCTTTTCTACACATATGCCCATACCATCGTAATCTGTTTTCTTTGATCTTTTCTGCAATTGGAGCTACTTTGGCTTCTGCTCTTATGTCCTCATTTCTTCGCCTGTCCCGCAGTGTGCATCCTACCACCTTTCTCAGGCACTTCATTTCTATCACCTCTAGCTTCTTCAACTGTTCTGCCTTTACTGCCCAGGTTTCCGTACCATACAGTAGTACTGGTCGCACCACTGTCTTGTACACCTTACTTTTCAGCTTCTTTGGCATTCTTCTGTCATATACTACACCTGATACTCTATGCCAGTTGGCTGCAGCCCCTCTGATTCTAGCTTTGACCTCTTCATTCAGACTACCCTTCTCCTCAACCACCCCTCCT